>NC_136263.1:176034541-176169541 GCF_964187855.1 Myxine glutinosa | reverse complement strand
GACCTACTAACCATGGTCGACTCCATGAGTTAATTTCAGTTCCACCTTTACATGTTTTGTGTACAGGTGGAGGTGAGTTTCTGTATTAAGGGTTAGGTCACGAATGTAACGACGCGTTGTTGCATACCCATCGAGTCGTGCCTCAGTAGAGGGTGCGAGAAGTCCATGGCGCTCTGTGGGTAGAAGATCGGAGCTGGGTACCCGGTGGGGATCGTCGTGTACTGGGTCGGAGCGGTGAAGCAACGCGTGGCGTGCATGCTCGGGTGCTCGGGGCCGTGCGGGCGGCAACTCGGCGTTACGCTGGTGAAGGACGAATTGGGAGAGGGAAGAGTGAGAGTGGACGCTCCGTTTCGGGGCCGCCTCGTGTCCTCGTCGTGCCCATGACCGAGGATATCGTCGATGAAGAACGGCGTCGGTTGCGTGGCGGGTACAGGGGTCGGTGCGTACACGGCCGGCCGCAGTGGACCAGGACCCGGGCACGAACGTGGACCTCCTCCGTGCTGCATGAGGACAAGCCTCCTCACTGGACCTCCTCTAGGACTCCCCGTTCGGAGATCTTTCTCCGGCGCCTCTTTCGCTCAAACTCGAACACTCACAACTTGCGCTAAGTTGTTCTCTCTCTGGCTCTCGGAGTTTAGTTCTGCCTGCGCTCGAGCATGAGTTCCCTGGCGGCCACGCCCTAACCACGCCCTAACCACGCCCCCGCGCATTTCTCCCTTCAACTGGTGTACAGTTGAGACCAGAAAATGATTTTTCTCCCAATTAAAACTTATTTTTATAACAATCTTCAGATGGAATTTCTTTTTCATTCACAGCATGTTTTGCCTTCCATAATATCACATCTATGATCATTATTATATCTATAAACTACAACGGCACTCAGTAGAGATCATACCTCCGCCTGGTGAACAGTTTACGTTTTGTATCTCAGGGTAGACCAGAAAAACACAATACAGAATCACATTTAATCAAAATCAATCACAGGATTCACCATAGGTCCAGTCTTTCATACCCTGATCTACCCCTCGCTTTTGGCCATATAACTCGATGGTGAAGAATCACTTAATAAATTATACTAGCTGGATCCGGATCTGGATCTTCACCAAAATTGAATCAATTCTTCCTTGTCACACACACAACCTGTCCACCAAGGTTCGTCCAAATCCATCAATAACGTTTTGAGATATCCTGCTATATGTTGGTTTTAGCCTTATCTCTCAATGGTGAAGAATCATTTTAAAAAAATTAAATAATTATTGTATCCGAATCCAGATTCAATTCTTCACCAAAATCGAATCAAATCGTCCTTGTCAGACACCCAACCTGTCCACCAAGTTTCGTCTAAATCCGTCTGCAACTTTTTGAGATATCTTGTTCACAAACGGACAGACAAATGGACAGACAGGGGTGAAAACATAACCTCCATCCACCTTTGGTGGCGGAGGTAATAAAATTGTGTGTTATGATACTATATAAATAATCTTAACACTCATAATGTGCTAACACCAAAATAACAATCGAAATTGACACAAAACGATCAACGCTTTATGACAAATGATGGTGGCTTTCTTTATTCAGAATCCAAGCTTTCATAAAATTTGACTTATGCAAAGTTAGAAGTTACAAAGTTAGAAGAAAGTTAGACAAAGTTAGACTTATCAAAGTTAGTTTCCGCTGTCATACTATAGACTCATGTATGGCTGTTACTAATTATATACAATATATTTATCGACAAAATTTTATGCCACTCATGAGTAAGGAGCACACACGCAATTCCTCTTTTGGGAAATTACCATTCATTTCCCACAACAAAGCCACATTTATCGTTTCCAGTTCGACTATAAGCACATATACATACATGTACCTGAATTTGACATACTTGGTATGAACTCACTCAAAACTTTCTTTTCTCTTTCGCGTTAGCCGCGTGGCCACCACAAAATACCTTGTTTTCTCTGCAATCGCGTTTCGTTTCTTATCTTTGCGACCACAAGTGCCATTCTTTCACCCTGTTCAAGTGGTGTCATGAGCAAGTACACTCCACTTCCAATCTCTAAATATACAGAATAATATAAATATTATTATTACTGAATACATGAGACTGCTCTGTTAATAGAAATACTCGATTACGTTTCATCACTTTATTACCATTTGGATTTTGTGCGAGCGATATATGCAGAAGTGGGATTTTTCATGATTTTAATGTATGAAACTGAGTTTGTAATTACTAGCAACAGTACCCTCCCTAAGGGTGGGGCTTCAATTGGGAGGCCCAAATGAAAAGGCAAAATATCAGAAATTGAAGGATTTTTTTATTTTAAACGATTTATATAAACATCCGTTAAATCATATCACACGCAAATCATAAAAATCTAAACAGTATTTGAAGAATTTCAATAAAAGCCACATCACTGTTCATATTGGTAAATATTATTCCATCGTGTTTGGAAAAACTGGAAAATTGGAAAAATTGGAAAAAAATTCCGAATTGGAAAAACAATATAGCCTATTTTACTTGAGGGGGTCCCAGGATTACCCACCCAAAATTTGGTTGTGGTAGGGTCCAGCCGTTTTTGCGGTACCTTGGAACAGACGGACAGACAGACAGACATTTGGTGAATTATAGTAAGATAATCATTTTCAATGTGTAAAAGTTCAAGGTTGAGGATATTTATTTGAATTTAAGAGTGAATGAATGGTTTGTAGAAGATGTTGGTGTACGAGTAAAACTGTCAAGGCAAAGAGTCGGAAAAACATTCTGCTACGTACCTGTACTCAGTGTACCTGCATATTATTTTGGAGTTATTAGTTACCTGATTATTTACTTTCAGATAGTTAATTTATTTTAAGTAAGTTTTACCTGGCTCATTTTTAAGGATGAAGAGGGGCGAGGGGAAAGCTGTGGCTGGTTAAGACATCTTACTCGTTGAATAACAAGGCATTAGCATTAGTTCGTCGTATTATTTGTCGTATCGTGTTTATTATTATTAGTCGTATTTATTGGTGGAAGTTAAAAATCCCACTGTTTCCTGTGGATGCGAGCGATCACCGGCATCCTGCTTAAATTCAAAATTCCATGCCTCTTGATTGACTGCTGGGAAGGCAATGGCAAACTATCTAGCATAATCTGTGCCAAGAAACTGCTTCTTGCAACACCAGTACGATGTAAAAAAAACCCCAAAAAAACATGGTACATCTCATCATCATCTACTGTTTGGAGGCATGAGGCAAATACTGGGAAACACTCTCTTTAATTTCAGGGCTTTTGTATAAAACGCTGCGTTCACACTCATATTAATATTTCACATTTGTATACAGTGTTAATGCAATTGTTAACAAAGCTACACTGGCATTCAAGAGTAAAAAGGTAAAAATATGTTTCAGGCATCAATACAGGTGCAGGTACAGCACAAGTTTTATTCATTTGTCATTTGCAGCTACATGCTGAATTGTATGACAACTCAGGATTATTAAATATATTGGAAACATCAATAACTAGAACGGCACTCAATAGAGAGCATACCTCCGCCAGGTGAACAGTTTACGTTTTGTATTCCAGAGTAGAACAGAAAATCACAATACAGAATCATATTCAATCAAAATCATCCGTCCACAACTTTTTGAGATATCCTGATATCGTTTTGAGATATCGTTTTTGGCCCCATCTCCCAATGGTGAAGAATCACTTAAAAAATAAATAATTATCATATCCATATCCATATTCAGATCTTCACCAAAATCGAATCGGATCATCCTTGTTAGACACCCAATCGGTCCACCAAGTTTCGTCCAAATCCGTCCACAACTTTTTGAGATATACTGCCATGTATCATTTTTGGCCGTATCTCCCAATGGTGAAGAATCACTTAAAAATTATAGTAGCCGGATCCGAATCCGGATCTTCACCAAAATCTAATCATTTCGTCGTTGTCACATATGCTACATATCTGCCAAATTTCGTCCGAATCCGTCCACAACGTTTTGAGATATTTTGTTTACAAACGGACAGACAGACAAATGGACAAACAGACAGACAGAGGTGAAAACATAACCTCCATCCACCTATGGTGGCGGAGGTAAAGATTGTATATACTCATGACAATGTAAACGCATAAATACTCTGTCAATGATTAAATTGACTTTAAATTTTTATAAACGTTTTATGATAAATCATCACTACAAGTTATATTCATCTATCTATAAATATAACAAGATAAAAATTATACCGTAAAATATTGTGTGAATAGTATAAGACGTCATCAATGATTAAAGAAATACAATATTATAAAATGTAAATACAAAAAAATTACAAATAAAAGATAAAAACTTAATGAAAGCTTCAATACTTTAGTTCATTAAAAATACAACTCTTACTTAAACACAAAACATAACCACAGTGATTTAAAAAAATAAAATATATATCAGTAAAATACCTTTAACTATTAAACTTTAATTAATTAATTGTCTCTGCTCTTCCGACAAGGTCGGAGACGGGGACATTAAAATCAACTCCATCCCACCCCGACCGCCCGACGGATCATCTGTCCATGTACATTTGTGTACGCGATATTTCATAAACCGTTGAACATTTAGCTTTCATATTGCACAGATCTATTCCTCATACAACGCAAAATGTGGGAGACCTAGAGTATCAGCTCCTTGTTTGATGTTTAAAATTACAATCTACTTACATGCTTAAATATTGCAAAGGGTGGCCTGAAAGTTTCTTTACCTCAGCCAACTGATTTATTATTTTTATCCCACCACTTTTTGAAGAAAAAAAAAGTGGGATATTGTAATCGGCTCTATCTGTGTGTCTGTCTGTCCGTCTGTTACATCAACTCCTAAACGGTTGTGCAGAAATTCACCAAACTTGTTACATATGATCACCGCATGGCATGAAGGTGCAAGAGCGGTGTCATTTATGACTCCGCCCCGTGGGCGAGGTCAAAAGGTCAAATACCAAAAAATGCAAATACGGGCACAATTTTTAACATTTTTAAGGAAACATTGTACAGTTTATGCAATCAACATTGTGGGATGCATGAAAATGTAACGATTTGTTTGGATTTGGCCTCCGGTTCAAGCACCGGTGGTTCAACTTGGGGTCACAGGGGTTAAAGTGGAGAATTTTTTTTTTATTCAAAATTTGATATTGGGTCATTCCTAGTGGAATATTTTGCTATATTTCAAGTTTGCTTTTGGTGGGAAGCGTGGGGATTTGGGATGGCATGCCATCAACTACAATAATTCAAACAATTCTAGTTTGAAATCTCCAGGTCAGTGTTTTTCAAACATTTTTGTCCACAACCCAAAACTTTAAATCACACCTGCCTCGCGACCCAAATTATATTAGTACCTATGATAAAAAAATTGCCAGAGAAAACGCTTTCAATATGAAAAACCCGATATTGAGGAGCTTTTTCAAGTTTGGGTCGCGACCCTGGGTTTAAGACCCCTGCTCCTGTACCTGGCAATAACTGATAAACTGCCAATGACAGATTAATTATTGTAATCACTGCACGATAAAATCCGTATATTACCAGTTTAAGAACGAATGCTTTACCAGGGGGAGGGGGGGGGGGGGGATGTAAAGAAACTTTCAGGCACCCTATTCAATGTTTGCCACTCATGTATTTAAGTAGAAAAACTGTGAGCTTAAGATTGTTTCTGTGTCTTTACACGGGGGGGATGGGGGGGGGGGGGTGGAGCTAGTGTTCACTATGTGTGGCTAAGATTAGTTTCCCTGGTATGGGGTTGCCTCCTGTGATTTGTCCCTATGTTTTTACAATTATAACAAACCGGCCATAAAAACCCATCTCTTTAACCAACCACAACAACAACCGACATAACTGCAACAGAAACCAGAACATTCCCGGGCAGAGCCGAACATTCTCGATAGACAATTAACCCCGCCCACCAATCGAGCAAGGAAAGAGGCCACGCCCCGAAGTTCGTCATTGGTCGAGCCCGATGACGTGGTCGGGGTGACGTCATAGGGAAGGTTCGAGCAGAAGAAGAAGAAGAATCACTGAGTCTCTCTCTTGGTCTGGCTTTCGGCTGGGGCGGTCGCTTTGTGTCGTGTGCGCTCGTGCAGAGAACTGTTTGGAGCTCAGGGAAACTTTGCAACGTTGCCGCCAAGGGTGTTGTTTGACAGTGGTGTTTTTCGGTGGAGCTGTAGCCATGTCATGTTTCGGAGGAGACAAGAGCGAAAGAGAACCGGCCGCACGAATCCCTTCACGTCCATGGCAACGAGGAGAGAAACTTTGCGCCATCTTGTGCATTTCCCCGCGCGAGCGACTTTGGGTCGCCTTGTGCTGCCGACTTCATTCGGCGATCTCGTTGGACCAAAGCTGAGTGCTGGCCGGCTTTAAAACATTTTTTTAAATTATCCTTCCCCTTGTCTGTTTTCTTGTCTGAGTGGAGACGTCTCAAATTAGGATTTAGCTTACCTCACCTTTCCTTTTTTTATTCCGTGCATTAATTTCATTAAATTTATTATTGTGGCATTTTTTTGTTGGGTTGTTTATTCATTTGTGGGTTCGGGTTTAAGCCCCGTGAGCTACATGCAGGTAAGCACCTCACCCCTTTAGTCCCGCACGCGTCATAAAAAATACCGCCTTTATTCGGGGGTTCACCTCGGAATTAAAGTCATTACGGTGACTCCCAGCGGTGTTAACTCCCAGCAGTCACCCAGCGGTGTTAATCGCTGGTGATAGGACAGTACGTTTTCCGTTACATTGTGAGTGCACTTTACTACATTAACTTTACTGTATTTGAATTATGAATTAACTTTACTGCATTATGAGTGCGCTTTACTGCATTTAAGTTTTAGAATGATACTAGGAATCATGATGTGAGTGCAGCGAATGAAAGTGCAGAAAAAAATCCTTGGGAAGTGGATATTTAAATTGCCCTAAATGTTTTACAATTTTTTTAAATTGAAGACTGCTTGTTCTATCCAGTGCAACGCCCCTGTTTAAAATGGCTCTGCACTTGCTGTGTGTTTTTGTCTCTGTCTCCTCGAGGGTGTAGTTACATAAAGGTAAATGGCACAAGCACATGATGTCATCGTCAAGTGACCTGTTCTCTGCCACTGGAAATGTATCTATCACTGGCGTGGGTAAGAAGTGGAGCTCTGAGCTATCCAGACCACTACTAAAGTCGCGAGCGGAAAGAGGCGTGTCGCGCTAGCTTTGGACAGAATTACTGAAGATTGTAATTACAGTATTTCAGATTACATGAGTGTACCAATCCCATCGTAATCAGTGTCCTACAGTGGTGTCCACTCCTTAGTTCGAAGGCATGTCCAAATTATGCCAAGTGCTGCAGCTTCGTCTCCTGGGACATTTTCACAGAGGACAATGCTTTATTATTGTTCCACGTCCTTTGACTCCTGACATGTTGGCATCTTCCTGCCACGAGCCATTGTGAAACCGCTACCTTCGAGCACACCAATGAATCACCTGCCTGCATATTGTTACGGACGCGGTTAAGATGTTACTTTGACCGAGCGGTTGGTATGACCGCGACCGTTACAGGATCCCCGATTGGCCCGACTCCCCCAACGTTGACCAGATCGCACCACAGATATTCAATTTGGAAACCTCTAAAGCGACCGAAAGAGAAGGAAGAGAGAAGAAGACAGAGTACGGAGGAATAACAGGATTTATTATACACACAAGCAAAAAGAAGGAGCGATCAAAGTTATTTACAAGCAATGGATGGAAGAAGCAGTCACACAGTGAATCGTTAGCTTATACTAATCAATTTACTTAACCCCAGGACAACGATTAGGACAGACGACGTTCACACTTACACGGGGGATATTGCAGGCAGGTATGGCTTGAGGATGGATGGTTGTTTTGGGAGGCAATGGAGGGTCCAGCATGGATTGCTGCCTGGCGCGTCCTTTTCGTGGCCTGCGGCCCCTTAGCTGCCCCCTTAGCTGCAGCGCAGCTGGTCGCACGATGGCTCGCACACACCTGCTCGTTCAGGCGTCTTCCTTCTCCCCAGCAACAACGAGCGACAGCAAGCAAGAGGATGGGGTCAGAGCAAGAGAGGCAAGAGGGTGGAGTGCGTCCCGCGGCGGCTTATATTGGTTTTCTCACCGAACCTTCGCGCACTTTCTCGGGGGTTCCCGCTCCGCCCTCTCTTAGCCAAACCCCTTGTTCTGGGTTGGATGAGCGGGGCCGACTTACTCCTCCCCCCTATGACGAGGGGGGCGACCCGTCTTCTCTAGCCACTCCCCTTGTTCGTAATGGCCGCAAATGGCGAAAACCGGTCAGCAGCTGCAGGTAATGCGCCGTCACGTTGCACAGCAGTTCAGTACTGCAATAAACGGTTGCTGTGAAAGCTCAAGTGGGGGAATCCCTGGCACTTGAGCTGCCATGGATCATCGGAGGGGCCTACGCTTTATTTCGTTTGATGCAATGCAGAGTCAATCTAGTGGGAAACACATGTTTAGCCTACATAGAATAAGGAAATAAACTATTTAAAAAGATATATCGTGGCCTGTGTGTAAGTTTCATGGAATTAACTAGGAGGACGGCTGCGACCATTATTTACATTACGAGGGTGTTACACACAACAAAACCATACTTTTCACATTCGTTACACTTTCTCCAAAATTGTTACACTTCTCAAAACCGTTACACTTCTCAAATTCGTTACACTGCACCCTCCTTTCTTCAGGCCCAAATCTCGGGCCTACAAAACTTTAACTTAGTGTGACACGTAGGTGTAATTCCCTCTACAATTAACCTGACCCTGAGTGTGACAATCTTAAAACACAAATAAGTATGTCCCCCTATTGCATTGCACCCTGTCTCACAGACTCAAGCCCACAGCTAACCGAATTACGGAATTGTTCTCAAACTATACATTTACGGTGGGGAGCATTATTTACAGTGACGTTATTTCTTATTTACAACGCAACCCAGGACCTGTGTTTTTTTTCTTTTCTTTTTAGGGAACAAGAAAAAGAAATTCCTGTTGGGAGGGAGGAGACAGCACGCATTGCATCGATGCACCAGTACCAATACCACCAAAGCACCCAAAAGCACCACCAAGCACCACAAAAGCACCAAAAGCACCACTCGATGCACAGTCACCACTGTTCATAATAAACACAACAAAACAACTGGTGGTGGTCTTCTCTTTCTCTGCTGGGCCGATGTTCTTCCCGATGTCTTCTGGCTTCATGCGGCCTACTTGGAAATAATAAAAAGCACAACTTGTGTTCATTTTTATTTAGGGCCGCAGGGGCCAACTAAGGGTGGTCCACCTGTTTGGCATAGGTGCCGCCTTACCGAGGTCCGCAAGCAAGATTCCCTGGCCACTATGGCCAGTCTCCAACAGAGGTGCCCTGCCCCAGAACCTGGGGTCCATCAAGTGGTACTTGGCCGCAGAACAGCGGTCCATAAAGTGGTACATCAACGCAATGCATGCTGGTTCTGAGAATCTCGTGCGCACAATGGCCATCTCACGCACGCTCCCCTCGGCGCCCAATGGCGCACAGGTCCTCAAGTGGGAGACAAAAGGGGGGAAGACAAATGAGCGAGGGGTAAGGTCACAAGGGTACACGTCAATAAAGGCAATGCAGGGTGAAGTGCGTACGGAGAGCGAAGTGAGAAAAACTCGTCCCTACCGTACGTCACCTCCCGTGTCACCTACACTACCCTTGCCCTTACCCCATATTTACAAGAATTTACACCTTTACAAATTCGTCACTACGTCTTGTCTTCCCCATCTTTCCCTTCTACACCAAATTCGTCTCCAATCCCTCTAATTCAAAATTTGCCATCACCAATTCATCATCAATCCTCATAAGGAGGCAGAGATGGAATTACGCACAATGTCACACCCACGTCATGATGCGTCTCACAATCCAAAACATTTTCATTAATGAAAAATAATAAAACATGGCATGGTGTGGAGTTACCTCATCTCAGGTGAGTGGATGCAGATGGTGCGAGGAGACTCCAATCCTAACTATCCTCTAAATGACCTTAACACTCTTTACACTACCCGGGGTCTTTCCCTGCCAATCCATTGGCCACTTACACTATGGGTTCTAACAACCAATTCCCATTGACCAAACTGTGGTGCTTCTCAATTTGGGGTCTCACTCCCCCGATTCATCTCCCGGTGCCCTTGCACAATTTCTGGGCTGTGATGTGTAGCTCTCCCAGCAGGTCTACCCACCTGCACACCTCCACCACTGTAGTTGCCACCCGAGCTTACCTGCTCCTTACCTAACCTATCTAATTTGGGAAGGCCCCTCCTGGCTCTGTCACCCCACTCGGTGCCCTCTGGCACTGGGCTACCCGGGTCCGTCCTCCGGATCCTCGGGCCCCATCCACAACTACCGGCTCCCAGAGCCCACCTGCGGCCTCACCTGGCCGACATCCTCACAGTGGTGGAGTGCCCAAACCAACTACACACACTAACAGGCTACACGCCCAGCCATTTCCACAACACTAATGCACCCATCCAAATACCATTCTTCCACCCGCACCACAGATGCCAATATCCAACCACAATTTACCTATACCCTCTACCTAACACTTACTCTACCCGCCCCGGGTATCCGTGATGGGGGTCCACTCTTCCCCCATTCACACCTTCGCACCATCCACTCCACTCCATAGTTTCCATCCTACTCACTCCACGACCATCCATTCCAATACTCCATATATTCCACACTCCTGTTGGTGCACACCTGTGCACTCACACCTGGTGCCACCTGCACCCTCCTTTCTTCCTGGACCATTTGGTCAACACAACACGCAATCACCACTACTCCCTCATACACTGCTCCATACACCTGTTCAGTTGCACACCTGTGCAATCACACCTGTTCAATCCTCAAACACACGGCATCATCTCATCTAACTACTCCCCTCTGAAACTTGCGCTTCCCAGTCACCCCTTTAAACTATTGCGCTCCCACGTCATTATCATCCACACTAAACTACCTGCGTCCCCACTACAGGTATCCTTGTCACTAACTAATCTTATCGTTACCTAATGTCATCTTCTAGGGCCCTACACACAATATCCTAACCCACCCGGGCTAGTTTTCACTGCCATACACCCCATAATCTATAGCGCATTTGCCCCCTCCTGTGAGGGATGGTGGATTGCCCATCCCACCACATCGGGGAGGTCCCACTATCAATTTTGCTCACCAAATTTCAGCCAATCAAAAATTTTGCATTTACTGCCAATTCTACCCACTATTATAAATTTCGTATCAAATCACTACCATCATCATCACAGTCCGCTATATCCTAGCCTCGGTGCCTCATGACATCATTAAACTCGGCTTCGCAAAGCCGAGCAATGAATTCGGGTGGTTTGGTTGCCTGCAGGTTGAATCCGTCCGGCTTTCGGTTCAAGGGAGGTGGTTTGGTTGGGCCGAGGTTCCACACACCATCTCGGCGCGGCACCTTGCGGTCCCGGGCCCGATGGCTCAATCTCCCTCGGTCGGAACCCCGTCCCCGCGAGGGGGCACCGTGCCGCTTCCTCCCACTCGCCCTTGAACCGGACCGGTCGCCTGGCCCGACAAGGCCCGGACTCGACCGTGCGGGGCGGTGCCAAGCCCGAATCGGCAACGACACTTCGAAGAGAAACGACGCAGCTTCGATCCGCGCCGGGCCTCGCATCCAACAAAGGGCTACTCGCACCGAGTGCTCGCATCGGCTATCCGTCGCTCTAACCGCTAACCCGGTTACCGTCGATGCTTCACCTGCATGCTCACACGCATACGCTACCCCCTTTCACCCTCACCAAACCCGGCATTCCAACGCCGTCCGTACATTCCACCAACGTACTCCCTGTTACACACCACACCTCTCGCGCACACTCGCTGTTCGCACACTCCCTTAACACACCTCGCGCACCGTCTTGCGCATTCTCCCTTGGTACGTACTCCGTACCACTCACCATGGGCGTGCACTCTTGCATCCACCCACTAACGCGCTCACATGGGCTCTCCCACACTCGCGCTACCACCAACTCAGGTGTGCTTCCTCGCACACCCTCAACCATTCCAAGCGTGCATTCTCGCACCCGCTCCACCACCAACTCACTCCTCGTGTCACTCTCACCCTCACACGTACACTCCGTACACCCTGACGTGCATTCTCGCTCGCACTCGGTTTCACTCCCACACTTTATAACACACCCACTCGCCGACGCACACTTTTTCCTCCCACGCGTGCCATTTCCACTCACACGGGACCCTTCACCAACGCCCGGATGCCTCCTCGATCCCAAGCGCGCGAAAATTCTTTTGTCGCCAAACATCCTCTTACAAAATCTCCCCGCACAATACACAGCACGTCTCACTTTCGGGGTTCTTCTTCCTCCCTGCACCAAAACCTGCAAACTTCCATTTGGATTAGCGAGTACATCATCATGATTTGAGCAGGGACTTTGTTCATTTTCCATTTCTCCCTGCAATTCCCGGGCTACCTCCGTCATCTCTTCAATTTCAATGCCCACTTCCGCTTTTTCTTTACTCACCTCGACGACCGTTGGCTTTAATAAAATTCCCTCTACCTCATCGGTCGCCGGCTTTTCCAAACCCCGTGTCGCGATTTCTACCCCCGTCATTGTACCCGCGCTTTCCTCCGCTTCGCTCAACCAGCGCTTTTCGACCTGCGTTACCTCCTCGTGCACCCCTGGGACCCTTTCGCCCACCATGCGATCCATGGTCTCCCCACATTTTTGCATGCGGTCACCCATTCTGTTGGTTATTGCTTCAATTTGGTCCCCTATCCTGTTTTCCATCCCTTTGAAATTATCGTCTGTTTTTACCATAAAGGCCATCATCTGTTTCATAAACAGGTTCCAATTCATTGGCATCTCGGGTTCGGCTACCGCGACCATGGGCGCGGCTAAATTTGGTGCTGCAACAACCATTTGCGCGAGGACGCCATCTTGTGCGCCCGAAACCTCGTGCGCGAGAGCGCCATTTTGTGCGTCTGATACCCCCTCAACCACATCCTCCATATACATTTCCCCGAGGTCCTGGGTTACCCCTAACCCGTCTATCTCCCCCACCGACATCCGATCGCCTTGATTGTCCATGGCGCGATCTCAAAATTCGGGTTTTATAAAACAACGAAATTTCGGCAGCTCGTAATTTTGACCAAAAATGTTTTTCCTACACGTTTTAAAAATTTGGTTCGGGCCTCGTATCCCACTCCTGACACCAATTGTTACGGCCGCGGTTAAGATGTTACTTTGACCGAGCGGTTGGTATGACCGCGACCGTTACAGGATCCCTGATTGGCCCGACTCCCCCAACGTTGACCAGATCGCACCACAGATATTTAATTTGGAAACCTCTAAAGCGACCGAAAGAGAAGGAAGAGAGAAGAAGACAGAGTACGGAGGAATAACAGGATTTATTATACACACAAGCAAAAAGAAGGAGCGATCAAAGTTATTTACAAGCAATGGATGGAAGAAGCAGTCACACAGTGAATCGTTAGCTTATACTAGTCAATTTACTTAACCCCAGGACAACGATTAGGACAGACGACGTTCACACTTACACGGGGGATATTGCAGGCAGGTATGGCTTGAGGATGGATGGTTGTTTTGGGAGGCAATGGAGGGTCCAGCGTGGATTGCTGCCTGGCGCGTCCTTTTCGTGGCCTGCGGCCCCTTAGCTGCCCCCTTAGCTGCAGTGCAGCTGGTCGCAAGATGGCTCGCACACACCTGCTCGTTCAGGCGTCTTCCTTCTCCCCAGCAACAACGAGCGACAGCAAGCAAGAGGATGGGGTCAGAGCAAGAGAGGCAAGAGGGTGGAGTGCGTCCCGCGGCGGCTTATATTGGTTTTCTCACCGAACCTTCGCGCACTTTCTCGGGGGTTCCCGCTCCGCCCTCTCTTAGCCAAACCCCTTGTTCTGGGTTGGATGAGCGGGGCCGACTTACTCCTCCCCCCTATGACGAGGGGGGCGACCCGTCTTCTCTAGCCACTCCCCTTGTTTGTAATGGCCGCAAATGGCGAAAACCGGTCAACAGCTGCAGGTACTGCGCCGTCACGTTGCACAGCAGTTCAGTACTGCAATAAACGGTTGCTGTGAAAGCTCAAGTGGGGGAATCCCTGGCACTTGAGCTGCCATGGATCATCGGAGGGGCCTACGCTTTATTTCGTTTGATGCAATGCAGAGTCAATCTAGTGGGAAACACATATTTAGCCTACATAGAATAAGGAAATAAACTATTTAAAAAGATATATCGTGGCCTGTGTGTAAGTTTCATGGAATTAACTAGGAGGACGGCTGCGACCATTATTTACATTACGAGGGTGTTACACACAACAAAACCATACTTTTCACATTCGTTACACTTTCTCCAAAATTGTTACACTTCTCAAAACCGTTACACTTCTCAAATTCGTTACAATATCAACACACTGTTTCGCCGTCCTTCACACCTTATTAACCTGTGCTCGCGAAGAGAAAAGTGGGGTATGCGATCGCGGTTGCATACGTACCTCCAGCGTTTTAAAATTCATTTTCTCAGCAAGCGTTGGTCCAATTGACACGAAATTTTGCACTGTAGGAGCGCCTCCTCCTGTATAATTGTCCCCCGTCGCACCGCGGAGCGAAAGGCAGACTATGGTTTTCCCCTCCGTCCGTGTATGTGTCCGTCCGTCCGTGCGTGCGTTCGTCCGTCCATGCGTGCGGGCATGCGTACGTGCGTGCGTAAGCGAAGGACCGAATTCTAATTTGGTGTGTGGGTGCAACCCACGTCAAAATCCAAGATGGCCACCGCCATGTATGTCTGAACCTTGTGAGCGGAATATCTTGAAAAATAAGCGAAGTACCAACTTCTAATATAAATAATAACACACCAGAGGTGTGTGGGTGTATCTAGGCATAAGGAAGGACGCTATTGAAAATTGGGTCGCCAGGTCAAAATCCAAGATGGCCGCCACCATATATATGTCTGAACATTGTGAGCGAAATATCTTGAAAAATAAAGGAACTACTAACTTCTAATCTTGTGTGTGGGTGTATCTACGCATAAGGGAGAAGGCTATTGAAAATTGGGTCGCCACGTCAAAATCCAAGATGGCCACCGCCATGTATGTCTGAACCTTGTGAGCGGAATATCTTGAAAAATAAGCGAAGTACCAACTTCTAATCTGGTGTGTGGGTGTATCTAGGCATAAGGAAGAACGCGTTTGAAAATTGTGTCGCCACGTCAAAATCCAAGATGGCCACCACCGTATATATGTCTGAACCTTGTGAGCGAAATATCTTGAAAAATAAACGAACTACTAACTTCTAATCTGGTGTGTGGGTGTATCTACGCATACGGGAGAACGCTATTGAAAATTGGGTCGCCACGTCAAAATCCAAGATGGCTGCCTTGCGTCTTCCACTTTATCAACTCACATCACTTCACCGCCGGGGGACCTAGGCGTAACGCTTGTTTATAGTGATAATTATGACGTCATAGGTCACGTGGTACAGACGCCATTTTTGAAAAACGTTACACCTCTCTATCTCTGAAACCACTCAATGAAAAAAAATGAAACATGGTTCATTGTCAAGTACTCTCCATTGGGAATAACATATGATAATGATGCTGTCATCATTGTGCTGTTAATGATGTCGGTGCCTTCATTATGACGTAATAATTCGACAAGTACAATGCTTGATCCAATCAGTATGAAAATTTTATTTTCTCTGCAAATGTTAATCTGATGGAAACGAAATTTTCACCAAAGGAGTGCCTCATCCTTGAGATTTTGTGAATGATAATTATGACGTCATAAGTGATGTGATACAGACGCCATCTTGGAAAAAGCGAAAAATACTTGTAACTCTATACAGTAATATCCCGGCCTACGTCATTAATTGGTTCCATAAGCCGTGACGTAACTCGGTTTTTGACGTAAACCGGGCGTAATGTCTTAAAAATGCCTTAAAATGAAGACAAACACCGTAATTCGTAAAACTAGAGTAAATAACTTGAGGAGGCTGCGGCTTCGCCCTGAATCTTTGCCGCTCCCCATCGGGAGTCCCTCCGTTGTTTTCTATCGGTCGGGCCATTCCACATACTCATGCACCCAACCAAGCACTTCTTGCTTGCTACTCCCTGCACCACAGATGTCAATTTCCAAACAATTTACCTACTCCCTCTACCTAACTTTAAACTACCCTCCCCGGGTATTCGTGAAGGGGTCCATCCACCCCCATCCACTCCTTCGCACCATGCACTCCACACCACTCAATCCACACCACTCACTCCACACACCATTTATTCCCACACACCAAGTATTCTCTCCATTTATCCACTTGCACCCCATGCAAGTCAATCACTCAACACCATTACACAAGTCCTCAATACACCACTCATACACTTTCTCCGGTCATCCCAGACCATTGCCTCATTTCACCAAGTTCAACGATAACCAGATTCTCACACACAACCATTCTCGACCAATGCCTCATTTCACCAAGCCCTAGAGTCACCCACAATTACACACACACAGCATCATCTAACTAACTACTTCCCTCTAATACTTGTGCTTTCCCTATCTTCCCTTATACTAAGCACTTCCCTTGTCATTAACATAAAACGTTAAAACATCCAATTGTTTAAATTGTTTAATTTTTTTCACGTCCGTAGGAGTGACGTAAAGTCGCACATAATGACGTTCGCTGAACTGAAATTTACTCCAGAAGAGTGGCGTAAAGTCGGATTTGACGTAGGTCGAAATGGCGTAAAACGTGGTATAACTGTATATCCAAAACCGATCCATGGGGAAATTTTTTTAAACATGGTGCTTTGTCAAGTACTCCCCATTGGGTATAAGTGTTGTTAACGATGACGTAATTGGTGCCTCAATTATGACGTAATAATTCGACGAGTACAATGCTTAGTCCGATCAGTTTTAAATTTATTGAGTGTGATCTATGCAACAATTATATTGGAGAATGTATATTTATGATGTCATCGGTCATGTGGTCTGGCAACCCTATTGGATCAAAGAAAAAACTCTTAAAAAAAACAGAACAGTTGGCTCACACCAAGTTGACTGCGTGGGGTAAGTATTCCATGAATACCATATAGTTGTTTATATCATCGATGCGCGCTTGTCAGAGAAGCCAACAAAACCACTATTTGATTGTAGAAGTAAAATCAGGCAACAAGTTGCAATACAATCATTTTTTGAGACTGATTTGAGTGGAAAACGTTGCTTAGTTGTAAAATGAAGAGATTTTGGTTACGCTGAAACAGAAATGAAAAGCAGGATTTACTCGAGGCTGTGATGAGAGACCGAGAGGAAGAAAACAGGATGTTTTGTGCAATGCAGCTCAGAGGAACAACCAAGGTGCTTGAGTCCATTAGGATCAGCTGGTTGGAAGAGACTGCGTGTTGCGCTAGCTTTCTAAAGCTGATTTCTAAAGCTTCCAAAGCAGTTCTAAAGCTGATTGGACAAGTGTTCTACTTAAGACATTTTCACATCTACAGCCAACTTGTGTCCATTAAAACTGAAGGGAAGCGACAATTGCATTTTATGTGGTACTAGAGGGAGACTTGAGTATGCATTGTGGACATTTTCAGCAGAATTAGCATGAGAACATCACAAGTTTTGCCATAATAGGGTTTTTTATTTATTTATTTATTTTTTACTGGTTTTTGCATCTTTGGGTTTTTATGCCACTTTGTTGTACATATTTAATAGTCTTCTTCTTCTTTCTTATGCAGCACAAGGCTGTGGGGTAGCTTCATTGGCTGTGGGTGCTGTTGTGCCATTGACGCGATGCCCCCTGCTAGTTAGGGCAGGAATTTATAATATATTTATGATGCAGGTGATGGCTCGCCAACTCTTCGAGAAGGACACCATGACATCTTTAACATAAACCAACTAATGCAGGCAGACGGGACGCCCAGATCAACGTCAATCTGAGGGATTGATGAAACACCTTGACTGTGAAACACCAGGATGACAGTTTATACCTGGGTGGTATTCGAATCCAGGCTCGACAGGTTAAAAGGGTGTGTGTGAGTACCTCTAGGGAGTCTTGGCCATCCTCCCCAGCTCATCAATACAAATGGGATTGTGGTTGTTTATCGTTGGTAGTATTTTTAGTTATAATCATCCTTCATAATTGAGGGTGGATGAAGGTTATGTCTGTCTGTCTGTCTGTCTGTCTGTCTGTGAGCAGGATATCTTCCCCATTGACAGAAAAAACTATATATAGCACAAGATCTCAAAGAGTTATGGACGGATTCGGACAAAACTTGGTGGAGAGGTTGGGGGTGGGAAATTGCCAGATTGATTCGATTTTGGTGAAGATTTTGATCCAAATGGGAGAATTTTATAACTGTTTAAGTGATTCTTGACCATTGAGTGATGGGACCCAAAAACGATATATAGCGCGATGTTTCAAAAAGTTGTGGACGACTTATGATAAAACTTGGTGGATGAGTTTGATAAGCGACAAGAACAAGCCGATTAGAATATTAGATTTTGGTTCAGGTCTGAATCCAGATTCAACCTATCAGTGGGATACAATACGTGAATCGTTCGGCCTGGTGGAGGTATGCGTTCTACCGAGTGCTGTTCGAGTTAATGCATATATTTTATTTCAGATAATTTTTCCTGTTTATTTAACAATTGCTTATATCATTTGCATGAACCTGGTCAGTGGTCATTGACTTCCAACCTTTACTCCAACTGCCACTTTGGGAAGAAGCTTGAGAAGCTGACATTGTGGCTAACTATTCCAATCCACGACGATATTGTAAAATGATTGCAATATGCAACACATGAGGTTGTTAGGATAGCCTAGATGTATACGAACTGTTTTTACCTCCACCACCGAAGGTGAGTGGAGGTTATGTTTTCACCCCTATCTGTCTGCCTGTTTTTTAATAAGATATTTCAAAAAGTTTTGGACGGATTCAGACGAAATCTTGCGTAGAGGTTGGGTATGTGAGAAGGACCAGATGACTAGATTTTGGTGAAGATCCAGATCCGGCTACTGTAATTTTTAAGTGATTCTTCACCATTGGGAGATAGGGCCAAAATTATATATAGCAGGGTATCTCAAAAAGTTATGGACGGATTTGGACAAAACTTGGTGGACAGGTTGTGTGTTTGACAAGACAGAATCGATTCTATTTTGGTGAAGATCTGAATATGGATTCGGATATGGGAATTGTTTAATTTTTGAAGTGATTCTTCATCATGGAGAGATCGGGCGAAAAGCGATACACGTATACAGCAACATATTTTTAAAAGGTTTGGTCCAGTTATGAATAAACTTGGTGAACGAGTTGGTTAGGTGACAAGATCAAGCCGATTAGATTTTGGTTCACATCCTAATCCAGATTTGGCCCATCAGTAGAATATAAACCATAAACTGTTCAACCTGGCGGAGGTATGCGCTCTACCGTGTGCCCTTCTAGTTTACAACTAAAATGGCCGCCAGTCGGCCATCTTTGATCGCATCGCGAAACAAAATGATGTGCATATGCATACCGTCATGTATTGTCTTTGTGCTTAGTATGAACACAATCGGTCCATACATCTCCGATATATGGTTGCGGACGGATGGACGGACGAGACCAAATCCATAAGACCCCCTTTTCGGAGCTAATAATCTTTTCTAAAAACGATCCACTGTCTTCATGCACACAGACTACCTATCCACAACTCTCATCATTATGAGTACTAGGGCATGCCCGTACTATATATATATCTAAAATTATATCCCCCCCCCTCTATTTACATGAAATGGTTTGGTCCAAAGCGAACGGCTTGCGAGTACGGTGACAATCCCCCCCCTCTATTTACATGAAATGGTTTGGTCCAAAGCGAACGGCTTGCGAGTACGGTGACAATCCCCCCCCTCTATTTACATGAAATGGTTTGGTCCAAAGCGAACGGCTTGCGAGTACGGTGACAATCCCCCCCCCCCTCTATTTACATGAAATGGTTTGGTCCAAAGCGAACGGCTTGCGGAGTTTGGTAAAGAAATCGCCATAGCTCGGTAACTACTTGTCCGATTAATATGAAACCTTGAAAAGGCACATCCTCAGGTCCCCAGCAATATACCTGGCAAGTTTCAAGTATATCGGACCCGTGGTTGTCGAGAAACAGCGGTCACAGACAAACATACAAACATACAAACATACAAACATACAAACATACAAACATACAAACATACACACAGAGATTACTGGAATTATAGATAGATGACAGGTTCGATGATGTGTTCGACCTAAACAGCATGAAAGTCAAAATGCGGGTGGGTGGAGTCATCCTTCCTACTAATGACGTCATTGTGGGTGGAATCAGGCCAGCTGTCCAATCAATGAGCGCAAAGAGAGAAATCGATGAACAGAAAATTTCCGCAAATTTAATATATAGATGATCACCACCTGAGAAGGTGCAAGAGCCGTATCATTTTTGGCCCTGTCTGCTGAAGTGGGGTTAAAAGGTCAAATACCGAAAAATGCAATTACATGCGACATTTTTAAACATTGCTCAATGAAACTTTGTTTATGCTCATCATTGAGGGACACATGGAATATGTAATGATTTCTTTGGATTGAGGATTGTTGAATTTTTTGAAGGTCCTTGTCCTAAGGATGGGAACTTATGGTCACAGAAAAAAAAATCAAAATTTTATACTGGGTCATTCCTGATGGAATATTTTGCCATCTTTCAACCTTGCTTTATTTAGTTTGGAAGCGGAGGATTTGCAATTGCGCACCATCAACTTCGCTTTAGTTTTTTTTTATTCTCAATATCATGTCATTGGGTCAACTACACAAATAATTTATGATTATTTTTTTTGTAGACAAGATCGAGGCACGTGTAAGAGCCAACATTAAACGCAAAAAAACATAAACGGACACATAAAACATATAATAAAGGGAGCGGGAGACAAGATGGGGAGAGAGAGGGAAGCATACAAGTACAACAGCAGAGAACAGGGACATCGGGAGATCTGTGGAAGAGAGAGGGGTACACGGTATAAAGCAAATGAACACTTCTAGGAATTTAAGGAATGAAGTCGGAGATTGAAAAAGGCGGATTTGGGGTGTATTAACGGGGGTAGAAAAGATCAAGGTTTTGGATGGGGGAAAATATGAGATGGTGGTGAACAGCTGTTTTAAAGACCTGGAGGGAGGAGTGGGATTGAAGAGAGTGTGGGAGTTTGTTCCAGAGGCGGGAGAAAAGAGGAAAGAGGACAACATTATTTTATTTTGACCAAAGTTGTAGACACTTGTTATCACAAAAACTGGTACAGATCATGTTGAACGAACTTGATGTACTTTTGTACCATGTGGAATCCACCGAGGTTGAAGATTGGGAAGAGATCATTTTGAGAGGGTGGGGGAGGTAGGGTGAGCTCAACATGATGGTCATTGACAGAGTGAGTCAAAACACAACTATTTTTGAATGACATAACTTATGGACTGCCCCTGATAAAGAAAAAAAAAAAAGTTGCCTCTGCTGGTGTTTGTTGCACACAAGCCACTGTCATTTCCATTGCATTGGATGGGGCGGACTAACAACTCGGTTAGGGTTAGGGCGAGGGCTAGGGTTAGGGTTTGGGTCTCACTCAGTAGAAACCTATGCATGCAAATTAACTCAATATTATTAATTGAGAGCGAAGAAGGGTTAGGGTTAGTGTTAGGGTTAGGGTTAGGGCGAGGGCTAGGGTTAGGGTTAGGGTTAGGGTCTCACTCAGTAGAAACCTATGCATGCAAATTAACTCAATATTATTAATTGAGAGCGAAGAAGGGTTAGGGTTAGGGTTAGTGTTAGGGTTAGGGTTAGGGCGAGGGCTAGGGTTAGGGTTAGGGTTAGGGTCTCACTCAGTAGAAACCTATGCATGCAAATTAACTCAATATTATTAATTGAGAGCGAAGAAGGTGGTTCGGGAGAATAAGTTTTATCGATATAATTAATTTAATCATAGAACTCGCTCTTGACATATTTGAATTGGAGCAAATTGTTGGGAGAAATTTGAATCCGTTTAAGCTTTTTGAATTAATTTTCAATTTTTCACAAAAGTGGGACGTATACCATGGAATGTTTTTTTCTTTAGCGTAAGAATAATTACTTTGATGTGGAAGAGTTCCACTATATTTCTTGAATTCTCCAAAGTACCCTCTGCTAATCCTTGTTCCTTGTTCTAATTGCCCCAGCCGTGCATCCACCGCCCCCACCGGCCCCGCCTCCCCGTTCCACTCGCTCTCTCAATATTTGAATCGGGAGCGAATTTGGCGATTAGCCGACGCCAGTTGACGATACAGTCATACCTCAGAGTCACTCCACAGCCTCATCCATGGCCGCAGCTTTTGGCCAGTTTGTCAATGATTAATCCACGCGTGGGAGAGCAAGCATTCATCAAGCCTCTGCAAAAGATGTCAAAGGTGGCAATAGTTATTTTAGTTATATACCTACATGTAGTGCAGGTACACCTGAAAACATGCCTTTAAACTCATAATTGCACAGTAGATCAATCAGCATTATTGATCCACCATATAATCATTTGAAGCCTAATATTTCTGAAGTTATTGAAAGAAATGGGCATTGTTAGAGGTATGAACTGAAGTTTGTGTTGTTTACTGTAGATCTTAATGGAGAGGCGGTTGGGGTAGATAGGGTCAGGGTAATGACATCAAAATACTATAGGTATCTATATCTGCAAAAAAAGGAAGAAAACTCCAAACCAGTTTACATGAGATGGTATATCAGGCTCGGTGCATCAGGAGATAAGAGATTCCACAACATTGATACAAGGCAACTACAAAAGCCCTTGACCTGCAGATCTGAGCCCTCAGTCAAGATGGTAAAGTGTAAGGTAAACTAGTCGGAATTTTGAGGAATGCAATAGATCCCACCCATGTGAAGCGGAAAAGTTTGGCGTCGCAATTACTTTGCTCGAGTCTTCTAAAGTCACTTAGAACGAACCTGAATATCCTTGTTGGGGCTTAAACTGAGTGCTGTTTTTAGTAAATATTATACACATAAATTAAATAAGTTATTGAAAATTGAAGGTGAACAAAAACGTGCATTAAGATGAGGTTAATAACGGTTCGAAAAATGAGGTCGGGGTGATAACAAAGAGATATGTTTGCTGTGTGACATAATAAGAACCGTTTAACATGTACATAATATAACTCACTTTAAATGACCCCAATAGAAAGTACACCATATATTATAACATATATACAGTCACGGGAAAAAGTAAGTACACCCCATGTAAAGTTTTGACTTTTTCAACATATTTCAACATACAGCTATTTGATCTTCATTTCAACAATATTGATAGATAAAGGTGATATAATATAACAAATATCATGAAACATTTACATTTTGTTGTCCATTGTATAATTTAAATAAACATAAATGCAAATTTCGCATGTGGAAAAATTAAGTACACCCTTGGCTCTAATCGGTGGTATTGCCCCCTTTGGCAGAAACAACCTCAAGTAGGCGTTTCTTATAACTGTCTTCCAGTCTCTGACATCGACTGGGAGAAATTGTTGCCCACTCCATGCAGAATTATTTCAGCTGTGCGATGTTTGAGGGGTTTCTTGCATGCACAGCTCGTTTCAAATCCCCCCACAACATCTCGATGGGATTTAGATCCGGGCTTTGACTTGGCCATTCCAGAACCCTCCATTTCTTTCTTTTCAGCCATTCCTTGATGGATTTACTGGTATGTTTAGGGTCATTGTCATGTTGCAAGGTCCACCTTCAGTTGAGCTTCAACTTTCTGACAGATGGCCTCACATTATCCTCAAGCACCCTCTGGTACAATGAAGAATTCATAGTGGATTCTATGATGGTGAGCTGCCCAGGCCCTGATGCAGCAAAGCTGCCCCAAACCATAATATTTCCACCACCATGCTTTACAGTTGGTATCAGGTTCTTGTGGTAAAATGCTGTCTTTGGTTTTCGCCAAACATGTCTTCTGGTACTGTGGCCAAATAGCTCTACCTTTGACTCATCTGTCCAGAGCACATTGTTCCAGAAGTGCTGGTCTTTGCCGAGGTGTTCATTGGCAAACTTTAGTCTTTCCCTGATGTTCTTTCTGGACAACAAAGGTTTCCTCCTGGCACACCTCCAATGTAGATCAAATTTGTGCAGCCTCTTTCTAATGGTAGACTCGTGCACTTTGACATCAACAGTGGCAAGAGCTACCTGTAGGTCCCGTGATAACATTCTGGGGTTCTTAGAGACTTCTTTCAGCATCTTGCGGTCTGCTCTCGGGCTGAACTTGCTGGGGCGGCCTGGCCTGAACAAGTTGGCAGTTGTTTGGAATCTTCTCCACTTGTTGATGATCTTCCGGACAGTCAAAGGATTGATTTCAAATTGTTTGGAGATCTTATTAAATCCCTTCCCAGACTCGTAGGCATCTATAACCTTCTTTCTGAAGGCCTCAGAGAGCTCGTTTGATCGAGGCATGGTGACGCCGCACACTTCAACAACAAAGAGCAAACCAAACAAAATGTCTGAGGTTTAAATAAGACAAGTTCCTCCAAGATCCTCTCTCACGATGTCCTAATCATTTGCACCTGAGCTGGTGCACCTGAATCTAATTTTAGATATTTTAAGTAGTGATAAATGTCGGGGTGTACTTACTTTTTCCACATGCGAAATTTGCATTTATGTTTATTTAAATTATACAATGGACTACAAAATGTAAATGTTTCTTGATATTTGTTATATTTATATATCACTTTTATCTTTCAATATTGTTGAAATGAAGATCAAATAGCTGTATGTTGAAATGTGTTGAAAAAGTCAAGACTTTACATGGGGTGTCCTTACTTTTTCACGTGACTGTACATATATATATATATATATATATATATATATATATATATATATATATATATATATATATATATATATATATAAATAATAGAGCAAACGTATATGGTGATGTTTGTATGTTTGTTTGTTTATTTGTGACCAAAACGCCTTCTTCTTTAAATAAAATTAACACCCTAACCACAGTCCTTGAACTCTTAATTACGTACTGTTGGAATATACCTTTTGAGCCTTTAGACTGCTGAAACCCCTCAGACCTTTGACGACCTTTTAAGTCCCCCAAGACCCTTAAGACCACCAGGGTCCCTGAAGACCCAATATACCCTTAAATACGGCAACGATCCATGTTGATATACGTTTAAAACCCTTAAAGGCCCAGAGGATCCAAAAGACCCTGACGACCCAAATGGCCCCAAATACTGAAAAGACCCTGAATACCCATAAGATCCTTAAAGACACTGAAGACCCCGAAGACCCTTAAAGACCCAAAATACCCCAAAGGCCCAAAATACTGAAATGACCTTTAAAGATCCCGAAGACCCAAAATACTACAAATATCGAAAAGACCCAGAAAACCCCAAATACCCCAAAGACCCTTAAATACCCTGAAGACCCAAAACACCCTGAACATCCAAAAGACCCTTAAAGACTCCAAAGAACCAAAATACACCAATGGCCGAAAATCCCTGAAGACCCCAAATATCCTGAAGACCCAAAAGTCCCTGAAGACCCAATTTTGGGTGCTCTCCCCAACCATCCCCCTCATCCTCCCTCCACCATACCCTCACTTCCCCCCCACAATCCCCAATCCAACATCACCACCACTAACCCCCACCTACCATTCCCGCCATCCCTCACTCCCTGAGAAAGCAGACATGGTCAAAGATGCCTACCCCTCTGAAACGACGTGTGGTGAGGCGCGTGCCGAGTCACGCTAGTATATATAATAACCTTGAGATAATTTGTAGATTCTACCCAAATTGTGCTTCCATCATGTTATTTTAGGTATCTCATTGACAATTTGGCTGGTATTTGCCAGAATACCATTCGCTTCAGGTGACAACAAGTTGTGATTATTAGGGTAACGAAGGATACCCTTTTATGCCTGTACTGATCATTATTGTAGTTCTTCCCCCGTCACTTTTTCACTTTTAAATTTGTTTTCTCTGCAACCGCTTGAATGAGTGATGTGAAAATTTCAATTTTGGGGCGACTACCCATAGATATTTTGTTTATTAATAACTATGATGTCAGTCCAGGCAAGTGCTGCTGGTTGATGACCTGAACATCCCAAATTAATCAAGATGGTACTAACTCTGCCAGGCGGACAGCGGTACAGAAGCAAGGTTCGGCTCGGTATTTGAATGCGGGATCAATGGAGTTGAGGGAAGAGGGGTTGAGGTGGTGGAGATGATGCAGAGAAGGAGGTTGGAAGTGTAGTTTATGCAGGAGACCAGATGGGAAGGGGACAGTGTGAGAAGGTTGGGTAGGAGAGTACAGGCTATTGCACGCGGTTGGGGATGAAAGGAGTAATGGCGTGGGAATAATAGTATTGGAAGAGATCAGCAAGCAGGTGGTCAGCGTGGAAAGGTGGGAAGGACGGATAGCTACATGTATGGCAGGGTGGTTGGTGTTTGGGTTAGAGGCAAATGGTGTGTGGACAGATGTTAGGTTTTCCTTTATTCTTTCTTGTGGGTAAATGGGCCACAAACGGGAAGGACTGGGGTGGAGTAGCAGGAATTCAGGGACGCACAGGAGAGGATGATGGGAGTGGTTGAGATGGAGGTGATGCTGTGCATGGCGGGGACTTTAACGCACATGTGGGAGCAGTGAAGCCAGGTGAACAGAAATGTGTTGGTAAATTTGGTTTGGAAATGAGGAATAGAGATGGCCAAGAGCTGATGGAACTGATGGTGAGGAAAGGAATGGCCATAGCTTATTCATTCTTTCAAAAGCGGGGAAGCCAGTAGTCAGTAGACTACCTATAGGAGTGGACAGCACAGAATTGGATTTGGTGGTGGTAAGAAAGCGACAGTTCTAGAGGGTTAGGGATTGTAAGGCAGTGGTTGGAGAGCATGTTACCACCCACCACATGCCTGTGGTGTTTGTAGAGAGGATGAAAAAAAGGGGTTGGGGAAACATTGTCGTAGAGTACAAAGAAAGGATGAGGGCCAGGTATGAGCAACGTAGAGAAGAGGCAGAAGGTGTGATGAAGGAATGGAAGAAGTAAGGAGAGGCATTTAGTGGAATTGCAGAAGTTTTGTGTAGATGAGCATCAGGAAACGGTGCATCTTCGAGGGATATAAAAAAATGGTTGGCGAAGGAAGTAGCAAAAGCATTTGCTGGAAAGTTGGAGGTTTGGAAGAGAAAAGAGAAGATGAAGGACAGATGGAGGAAGCCGGATGTGTGTTTGCTGCACCTGTATGGACAGAAGAAGAAAGCAGCAAGGAGAGCTGTGGATAAGGTGAGAAATGATATGGAAGAGGAGGTGTATAACAAGTTGGAAGAGGATGGTGGGAAGAAGATGATCTATAAATTGGCTTGTGACAGGTATGAGGATAGTAAGGACATGAAGGTGGGTGGTGAGTAAGGATGGTGGTGGCGGGAGGCTAGTAACAGAGTGGGGCGCAGTATTTGAAAGTGTGGGAAGGCTATTTCAAACAGCTGTTGAACGGGGAAGGAAGCAACGGCGATCTGGAGCTACTGCGTTATGTAGAGGGAAAAGTGGAGTTGGTGAGATCACGAAAGAGGAAGTGCGGATGACAATGACGAGGATGAAGAAGGGAAGAGCACCAGGCATTGTTGAGGTGTGTACAGAGATGATAACTGCAGCAAGAGAAGTCGGAGTCAGTTGCATGGAGAGGCTGTTGAATTTACATATGTTTGAGAGAGGGTTCAGTTCCGGAGGGTTGGAGGACATGGTTAATTTTGCCAATGTGTAAGGGAAAGGGCGATGTTCAAGATCCGGGGAAGTACAGGGGCATTACACTCCTGAGTCATGTCATGAAGGTGCTGAAGAGGCATCTGGTTGGGAGGATAAGGAAGAGTGTGGAGATGCAGATCGTAGATGAGCAGCAGAGGGTTAGAAAGGGGAGGGGAACAATAGAATGATGGGATGTTCACATTAATACAGTTGGTAGAGAAGAGGTTGGAGGTGCAAGGTGAAATGGCATTGGGATTTGTGGATCTGGAGAAGGCATACGACTCTGTCATGAGAGAAATGGTGATGGCTGCACTGAGATGGATGAGAGTGCCAAAGCAGAAGTTAGGATTAGTGGGACGGCTATGCAAGGGAACAAAGGGAAGGGTTTTGCTTGGTCCTAGGATGTCTGAGGAGTTCCGTTTCAACATTGGT
This sequence comes from Myxine glutinosa, assembly GCF_964187855.1. Lineage (NCBI taxonomy): Eukaryota > Metazoa > Chordata > Myxini > Myxiniformes > Myxinidae > Myxine > Myxine glutinosa. The sequence goes on along the minus strand of NC_136263.1, from coordinate 176,141,342 downwards.
TTGAGGAAGGGAAGCACTCTGGGATCACTAGTGTGTATCATGATGATGGAGCTGATAAGCAGGAAGGTAAATATGAGGGACAGTGTGTGAATAATGTTGTATGTGGACGATCTGGTTGTTGTGATGGAGAGTAGGCAGGAGATGCAGGAAGAACTGGGGAAGTAGAAGGAGGAATTTGAGAAACATGGGCAGAAGATGGGCATGGACAAGACTGAGGTGATGTGGGTCGGGCAGCAGATAAATGAATATCAGGTGAGAGGGGAAGGAGATTAGACAAGGAAATAGGTTTGAGTATCTGTGGGGAACAGTGACTGGGGGTGTACTTAGGCAGTTAAGACCGAAAAAAGGGTGTATCGTTCATTTTTTCAGGAAAGCACCAACTTTGGCACATATGTAGTATGGACCTATACAATTGTTTTCCTGAGGGGCGCCCAAAAATTCAGAACCCCTGGTGGCCGCCATATTGAATTTCAACATGACCGCCCTCTGTGACCTATTTCCCTCAACAACTTCTATACTATGAGCGATAACACCACAGTTCCAGTGTCTTACCCCATGTTTTCATGGTCTCTGAATCCAATGGGATCAATTGCATAAAGATTGGCATCCATCATCTTTAATTTCAAGATGGCCGTCATGGTGTTTCCATTTTCCTTGAATCTCTCATAGTATTTTTGGTAAAATTTCAATTCCAAGTGATACACATTGTTTTATTGGTCTTTGATAACAATGGAATGGTATTAATTAATCAAAGTTACACACAGTTGCAGTTTTAACTTAAAATATTGTGGGCACTTGAAAGGTGGAGGCTCTGGCACAGACGCGTAGTACTACAAGCACTGTCCATCGCAGTCACACAGTGATGTGCAGGGCAGATTTGCCCTGGAGCCTTTACAGGTTTCCGACTTCCGGTTCCTCGGGCGAGTGAAGCGTACTTCGAGCTCTCCATGGCATCGAAGTTTAAGTGTTTTCGCATTCTTGTCTTTGTCAAATTTCCACTGGTTATTTTGCTGTGTACGTGTTATTGTGTGTTTCTGGTTGGTATTGGTTTGTAATTCGTACAAACTTGTGTGTAATTAATCGTTTTCTGGGTCATACCTCGTGCGCGGCCTGTTAACGTGGGGCTTCCCTCCCCCCGTCGGTGTTTTGTCGATTTGGGTTCTTTCCTTCACTGTATTGCTTGTTTCTTTTATTTTATTTTCTCCCCCTCACCTCACCTCCCTAGACAAAGAATTATATATTGATTCTTTCTCTCCTCCCGGACACGTGCTTGTACGCTCTCCTCCTCGTCTCGACTTGTGCCCCGCCCCCTGTATCTCGTTTTTCTTCCGCCTCTGCTCCTTCTTTCTCAAATCCACGTTCTCGCTTGGAGACTTTTCCCAGATTGTTTTTCATGGTTTTCATGGTTCTGTTTGGATATTGTTGGAATATGTTTAAACCGCAGCTGTGATGCTGATGCCGCCCCTCCCCCCCCCCCCGAATTTCCATGTTTTAAATGTTTCCCAGTGTGTACCCTGGTCAGAATAGGTACACCATATCCCTGCGTGTCATAAGAGACGACTAAGAGGGTTGGCGTCAGGAAGGGCATCCGGCCATAAAAACATTGCCTCAAAAAGAGCACCATGACAATTACAAGTACATATGGGCAGGGTGCAGCCCGAAGTGGAGATCGGTTTCTGAGGTTTGGGACATGGAATGTAGAGACAATGACAGGGAGATCAGGAGAAGTGGTGGAAGTATTGGTCAGAAGAAGAGTGGACATATGTTGTGTGCAAGAGACGAGATGGAAGGGAAGTGGTGTGAGAATGGTGAAGGGTAGGCAGGGACAGAAATACAAGTTTGTGTGGCAAGGGTGCCCGGAGGGCGTGAATGGTGTTGGTGTCCTGTTTTCTGAGGAGTTTGTAGACAGTGTGGTGATTGTGACGAGAGTGACTGATCGGTTGATGATGGTGAAAATGATGATTGGAAAGCTCTTGGTGAACGTCATCTCGGGATATGCTCCGCAGGTTGGTTGAAGCAAGGAAGAGAAGGACAAGTTCTGGTGTGCGATAGAGAAGCTGATGGAAAACGCGAAAGATGAGGAAGTTGTTGTGGTGGGAGGAGACCTGAATGGACATGTGGGAAGGAGTATGGATGGTTTTGAGGGAGTTCATGGGGGTTACGGATATGGTGTGAGAAATGGAGAAGGTGAAAGGATTTTGGAGTTTGCTGATGGAGCGGATGTGTTGATTTGTAATACTCAGTTCCAGAAAGAGGATAATAAGCTTGTTACATACACGTCAGGTGGGTCGACGACAACCGTTGACTACCTGATGGTGTGTAGGCGAGAAAGGGGGCACCTTTGGTACACATAGGTGATCCCGGGGGAGGAGGCTGTTTCACAGCACCACTTGGTTGTCAGCGACATAAGGGTGAAAGGTGCGAGGAGAGCTCGGCGGGTGAACTACCAACCAAGAATGAAGGTGTGGAGGTTGAAAGAGGTGACAGTAAGGGAGGCATTAAAAGAGAGGCTGAGTAGGGTAGAGGATGATGTGGTTGAGCTTGAAAGTGGTTGGATGTCAATGAAAGCTAGTCTGTTGGGAGCCGTTGGTGAGGTAGGTGGATGGACAAAAGGACCACCGAGGCACTCGGAAACATGGCGGTGGGATGATGAAGTTGGAAAGAGGATTGACGAGAAGAGGAAGAAGTTCAAGGAGTGGCAGAAGGCGAAGGGTACGGGAGCAGAAACAGCAGAGCATGAAAGTTATAAGGCAGCCAGGAAGGCTGCAAAGAAAGAGGTAGCAAAGGCGCAGGAGGCATATAGGAAAATGTTCGGAGAACGCTTGGATTCGGAAGAGGGTCAGAAAGCAGTATTCAGGATTGCAAAGCACATAGCGAAAGAGAGGTGTGACGTGATGGGGGTGAGTTGCTTGAAGGATGAAGTGGGACAAATCGTTGTCGACCCAGATGGAATTAAAGGAAGATGGAAAAGATATATGGAAATGCTGTTGAATACAGAGAATGAATGGGATGGCGACATAGAGAGTAACCCAGTTTTAGGACCGGCAGAGAAGATAACGGAGAAGGAAGTTGAGGAAGCGATGAAAGCAATGAAGAGTGGAAAAGCGGGAGGGCCGACGGGAGTTGTGGGAGATATGTTGAAGGCAACAAGAAGTTGGGGTGTGAAGAGAATGACAGCGATCTGTAATCTGGTGGTGAAAGAAGGCCGCATTCCAGTGGATTGGGAACTGAGTACCCTCGTCCCTCTATACAAGGGGAAAGTTGACCCTCTGGAGTGTGGCTCATACCGAGCGATAAAGTTATTGGAGCATGGAATGAAGGTATTGGAAAGGGGGTTGGAGAGGAGGATCAGGAAGAAAGTGAAGATCGACGAAATGCAGTTTGGATTTATGCCAGGAAGAGGAATGACAGATGCGCTTTTCATTGTGAGGCAGTTGCAGGAGAAGTACATGGAGAAGCGGAGGAAGTTGTTTTTGGGGTTTGTTGATCTGGAGAAAGCATTCGATAGGGTTCCACGCAAAGTTTTGACATGGGCATTGAGGAAGTTAGGAGTGGAGGAATGGTTGATCAGAGTAGTGATGGCAATGTACAAAAGAGCGCGCACAGCTGTAAGGACGAAGGATGGGAACAGTGGTGAGTTTGAGGTGAAGGTGGGAGTGCATCAGGGGTCGGTACTAAGTCCACTACTATTTGTAGCTGTAATGGAGGTGCTGGCTCAGAACGTAAAGGAGGGTTTACCGTGGGAGTTGTTGTATGCAGATGATCTGGTCTTGATTGCGGAAAGTATGGATGGACTGAAGGAAAAGATGAACAAGTGGAAGGAATGTATGGAGACAAAAGGTCTGAAGGTGAATATCGGAAAGACGAAGGTGATGGCAAGTGGTAAAGCATGTGGTGAGGTGCAAAGAACTGGGAAGTGGCCATGTGCTGTGTGCAGGAACGGTGTCGGAGTGAATTCCATTCAATGTACTATGTGCCCTGAGTGGGTTCATCAAAAATGTAGTGGTCTGAGAGGGTCATTTACCAGTGTGGCAGCTACATTCAAGTGTAAGGTGTGCACAGAGGGAGCTGCAGATGGAGGAAATCTTGAGTTGGATCTTGGAGACGGCGTGAAGCTGGAAGGTGTGAAAACATTTTGCTACCTCAGAGACATGCTGAATGGAGAAGGTGGGTCAGACTCGGCAACGGTTGCTCGAGTGAGATGTGCATGGAAGAAGTTTCGGGAACTGAGTGGCGTGCTGATGAGGAGGAGAGTGTCGCTGAAGCTGAAGGGAAAGGTGTATGCTGCATGTGCGAGAAGTGTTATGATTTATGGGAGCGAGACATGGGTAATGAACGTAGAGCAGCAACGAAGGCTGGAAAGGGTGGAAATGCGAATGGTTCGATGGATGTGCGGAGTATCGTTGAGAGAGAGGAAGACAAATGATGAATTGCGAAAGATGATGGGAATATTGCCTGTGATTGATGCTGTGAAGAGGAACAGGTTGAGATGGTTTGGTCATGTGTTGAGGAAGGATGAAAGTGACTGGTTGAGAAGAGTGATGGAAATTAATGTAGAAGGAAGTAGAGGACGGGGAAGACCGAGAAAGACTTGGCTAAAGATGGTGGAAGAAGAAATGCGGGCAAGGGGGTTAACAAGGAGAGATGCAGAAAATAGGGCAAAATGGAGAAGATTGTCATGGGGACTGCAAGGCTAACCCCCGCTCTAGCAGGGAAAATGGCCTTAAAATGCATGTTGTTGTTGTTGTTGTTGTTTACAGGCCGACTTACAATGGCAGCTTGTAAGCTCTGAACATGCGTCCTGTATCAGTGGTATTGTGGTCCAAATTGGTGTCCAAGAAGTCCCTGTTTTCATCCAGCCCCAATCAGCTGGTGATGGAAGTTCTGGGTATTGCACAAGTGCCTGACTCCATACGTGTCCAGCCTGAAAACATGCACGTTTTAGGTGTTGTTCGAAGGCGTCTGCTGTTGGTGGAATGTGATCAATTGTTCTTGCCTTCTTTGTGAACAAGTGTCGGCGCATGTCATTCACTGTCTTTATCTCGGTAGTCCGGTCATAGAGGATGGCAACATATCTTTCTATGCTCTGTAGTTCCATAGTAATAGCGTCCACAGATGGCCTATAAGCGAGAGCATGAAAGGTCTACGTGATGCTGGGGTATGCCTCCCAAGCCTTCCAGGCTGTCTTTTTCCCAATTTGGGTAAAAAATGACACTGTGTCGCAGCCAGTGAAGGCATGAAATAATGGCAAAGACTCGGACTCCCTGCGGCCAAGGCCGGTGGCACTTTTATGGATGGCAAGGTAGCGGTAGCTTTTACCAGTGCCAATGGCAATCCAGAGTTCCTCCACACCGTGTGACTGGTAGGTAAAGTAGTGTGCTATTGCCAAGACCACAATATCAGAATCTACAGTTCGAATCAATACCCGTTTTCTCCCCTTTTTCACGGCATCCAGGACATGTAAAAGGACTCTTGTATCCGCTTCTTCTTGTGTATATGGGCTCAGGTTCTTGATGTCGGCATCTGGTTGCGATGTTAGCACGCTGCCACCGATAGTTGCATAGATCTCCTTTCCTTTCAAACCATCTACCACCATATGCGATAAGAATCTGAACAACTCCTCCTTGTTTTCATCATTCCGCAAGAAACTTTTCCAGTTCTCTGGTATCTTCGTTGCAGGTAGAATGCAATGGCGCGATCCGGACCCCCTCTCTTGACGTGTGGCAGATTTTAGGCTGTCTGGATGATAGGTGTCCCATACAATGTCTACACGGCTGGTGTCTCGCAGTTGACCTTCAAAGTATGGGATGAAAATGTTCTGGCCATATTCATAGAAGTTTTTTTGCTGAGTCCGCTGGCAGAAGGTGGACAACTGCCACCCCATCAAAGACCTTTGCCTCCACCTGTGGACCCACATGGACAGCAGGGGAAACTTTCTCCAACGATTGTAAGAGGTCCGATTTAGCGCCCTGCCGCATTTTGCCATTGTTGGTGATCGCTGGAGGAAACCCCTGGTTCTCATGGCAGAAGAAGTTGTCCAAGTCTCCTTCTCGCCGCTGACTCGCAATGTACAATCGTGAAAACATATAGCAGTCATTCTTGAGTTCTGCTATCATTCCCTTCACCTTTGATTTACCAACTTGCTTTGGAGTATTGAAAAGTGGAAGCTTATTCCGAGAGATTACATCATCTATAGCTTTCTCCTGCTTCTCCAGACGATCTTCTATGAATGTTTGGTACTGTGTTTTACCAATCTTTTTAACGTGCATGACAGTCTCTCTAACGCTGGATGGCATTATTTCCTTCGATTCAAGTGATAGAAGATCTTGCTGTCATCTTCGAACGGGTTGCCCATCTCCTCAATGGTTGAAACAAGGGAGCGCACATCTTTGGCAAATGCTTGTTGTATACTACCAGTTTGTTCATGGTGTAGGTCCCTTTGCTCCTTCGGCTTCAAGTACAACTCTTCAAACTCTTCGATCATTCGAGCTACCTCAGGGCACGCTGTCATCCACCTCCTCAGTGCAGCAGGGTTTTCAGTCAGGCCGACCGCTCCACCGTCTCCTTTCACGAGTACATTCAATTGTTCGTGAGCCTGATCGAGGCCTATTGATGAGAATTTCCATCCAGTCTTGTTGGCAGTGAATGAGCTCTGGCAGAAGTTCTGGTAGACATGTGGACTAGTTTCTCGGAGCGCCACCATATCTCGCACATGAACAGGCAACCATCTCGCATAGTTCGTGTGATCCATGGAAAAAAACCAGGATACTAGTTGTGCTGTGGACTCCACATAGAGCTTGAAGTTTGAGCAACGAATGGATCTGACAAACTGGAAGATGGACAGCTGGAAGTCTAAGACAGTAGACCAGTACAAAAACTGTGGATGGCTATCTCTTTGTCCTGAGCACCAGTCGTCAAAGCTTCTTGGTTGATCTGTGACCTCCAGATACGTTCCATATGCTTTCTTCTGCAAAATGTGTAGTGCGGCTGCTGTGACTTGATGTGCGTGCCTGGCTTTGCACAAGTTGGATGCATGGATTAGAGAATCAGCTGTACCCGCTGTAGCGATGTTAGCCTTGGTTATGGCATTCGTCCTTCCACTGCCGTCCATGAAATCACCAATTGTCTTGAGGGCAGCCATTTCCGTGTGCAGTGGCCCCAACATCATACCCAATTTGTCTTCACCATAAAGTTCAGGATGACTCCACTGTATCCGCTTGCCAAGTGCATAGAGGGGTTGATCCATCGTGATGACTGGTACTTGCTCTGGATTCAGGAGTTGTGTGGCAGCCTTTACAACTTTTATGACGTGAATGATCATGGCAACAGATGTTGATTTTTCTCTAAACATTGGCATCAAGGCTGTGGTCGCCTTCGGCTTCACCATCTGATGTAGGTGGTCAGCATGATATGCAGCCCAAGATATGAACTCATCACGATCTGATTTCCCTGAATCATACCATCTTTTCAGTTCCTCCAACCAGTTTGTCTCCAACTTTCTGTCTTGCACCCATGCATCAGACATTGCCTTTACAGGCCCTTGCAGTTTCGGCGCGAAGAGGTGTTTTGGAAAGCCATCAGCAGGCAACACACTTGTGTAGGTTGCAGGGAGTGGTTGAATTTGTTTGGGTCCCTCTTTCGATATTATCAATCTTCCACGGTCTTCTCCAGGATCATCCTCTGTTGGGTGCTGGCAGAGCGATATCGCAGTTCCATGGAAGGAATCCTTTGCAGTCACCGAGCTGGGATTGTGGTCGATATTATCTGCTTGTGCTGTCGCGAAAACGCCAGAGCGTAGCTTGGGAGGACAAACAACACCATCGGCTTCAAACTGTTGAATAGCAGCATTTGCAGCACTCGCTGACAATCCCAGGATGCGGTCGTACGACACACACAGCCCTCGACTATAGAAGCGATCTATGAGCTGCCGACTGCGCATTTCAGAATGTACTTTTAATGCTATGTAGATTGGTACCGGATTTTCTCGGTCTCTGTTGTGGCGAACGGTTTCCCTTTCCTTTGCTGCTTATTTAACACTATTAAATGCAAGCAACTGTGCAATAGTCCTACCTGCTTTTGCAACTGACTCCTCTTTCCCTGTCTGATGCACAATGCTAGGACCTTCTAAAATCATGGTCACCAGAGTTAAGAGAGAACTTGGAATGCTGGCATCTGCGAAAGTCCCATCAAAACAATAATTCCCTTGAAAGATCTGTCTTCTCACTATCTGTGCTGCCCTGGCCAAGTTAATAGCTGCAGCATCGAAGTCGCTTTCGCAAGCTCTCTTCAGAGCATCCCCAACCCCAGTGTCAAAAGCTAGCATCACATCATTACCCTTTTTACTGGCTGACAGGGATGGACAGTATGACAGTAAGCTGTCTTTCAAACGTGTGGAAATCACATTCACATCCTCTCCAACACCAAGGTCTATCAGTCTGTCTTTGTAGATGTTAACTAAATCTGCTAACCTAAAGACAGTGGCAAGACCCTGCTCACACTTCCGTGCCTCTTCAATGTAAGACAATAATTCAGCAAAAGCAATGCTACGACACCTTTGATCCTCTTCTCTGTCTGCTTTGTTAGATTGATGACCTAAGAACACTTTAGAGGCACGGTTGTAAAGTGCACTTAGACACCGCTTATGTTACCTAGCCTCAATAGCCACCATATCTCCTCCAGCAAGTTTTCTTAGCAAGTGAGTGTCTTTCAGCATTACAGCATAGCGTCGGACATTTTCGTCTAAAACAAATGTAGAAGCCCTATGGAGTCCAGCATCTCCACCCAGTCCATCACAAAATAAACAAGTTGGTTCTGCTTGCTCACTAATGTGCGACAGATTGATGAGACGATGTGTTTTCACTGGACTACCTCCCTGCTGTTCTTCTGATCCATCTAATGTCCGCTTCTTGGCAGAGGCATACCTATCAATTTTGGAGACAGAAAGTTTACTTCTGCAGGACTTATGCCATGATGCAGTGTTCGATATCAATGTCATTTCAATGCCATTGCCGTCATCAATGCGATCGAGGTCGATCTTGAATGGATCGTAGCCCTTTTCCTGTGCTAACTTCAGCTGACCATCCAACAACTTGTAGCTCACATCAGCATCCAAGCGTGTGCTCCTCTTTGGCTGTTGAAGCGATTCTGATGTCGTCTCTTGACAAAGGACACATAGACTCCAGTCAGTTGATGGGATGTCTGGTGGATCATCATGGCTCCCACTAGGGCGAGGTTGAACCAGGGTGAACTTCTTGGACATTTTCTCAATCTGAAAGAAAGAAATAGGACTTGAAAATAAATAAATAATTCATACATAAAATAAAAGTGACATAATGGACATGTATTACACAGATAAAGTATTATTATTATTGATTAGATTGTGATTAGATAAACTAATTAAATAATGGCAATCAAACACTGTGGCAGACACGTCTTACATGGCATACTATAGTATTGAAACATTACATTTGTTGCTAGATGTAGTATGGACCTATACAATATTGTTTTCCTGAGGGGAGTTCCAGTGTCTTACCCCATGTAACTTTGATTAATTAATACCATTCCATTGTTATCAGAGATCAATAAAACAATGTGTATCACTTGGAATTGAAATTTTACCTAAAATACTATGAGAGATTCAAGGAAAATGGAAACACCATGGCGGCCATCTTGAAATTAAAGATGATGGATGCCAATCTTTATGCAATTGATCCCATTGGATTCAGAGACCATGAAAACATGGGGTAAGACACTGGCACTGTGGTGTTATCGCTCATAGTATCGAAGTTATTGATGGAAATAGGTCACAGAGGGCGGTCATGTTGAAATTCAATATGGCGGCCACCAGGGGTTCTGAATTTTTGGGCGCCCCTCAGGAAAACAATTATATAGGTCCATACTACATCTGTGCCAAATCTGGTGCTTTCCTGAAAAAATGAACGATGCTTCCTCTTAACTGGCTAACTAGTGGTAAGTTTGAGGCAGAGGTGAGGAGGATTCAGGTGGGGGCGAATGTGTGGAGGAGGGTCGAGGGAGTAATGGCAGACAGAAAGACATCAAGGAGATTTGAAAGGGAGGTTCGGATGTCGTGTGTGATGCCGATCTACCCTTATGGTCTGGAGACAGTGGCACTGTCAGAGAGACAACAACAAAGGCTGCAGTTTTGCGAGAACAACTAGGTAAGGATGATAATAACAAATGGTTGACTGGCAGAAAGGTTAAGGGAGCAAAGTTGGCCTAAAAGAGGTAGACTGCAGTTGAGATGGGATGGTTGTGTGACGAGTGATATCAGAAAGGTGGGGGTTGGTTGGAGAGTGGAAATTGTTGGTTGAGGACAGAGGGAAGTGGAGGAACATCGTTGTGAAGGCAGGGCAGAAAATTGGTGTCATTGGACCTCACCCATTATAAAGGGTAGAGGAGTAGGAGGAGAAGAAGAAGATGTCATAGGTAATGTGGTATAGCAGTCGTGTTGGATGAAAGGAAAAACTTTCGACTTATTCTCTGAACCCACTGAACAAAAAAATTTAAACTTGACGCATGTCAGGTACTCCCCATGGTGAATAGAATTTGGTAACAATGACATAATCGGTGCCCTGGTGTGGCAGCCATAATTGGTTGAGTCAAAATCCTAATCCGATTTACACGAACATTTTCGCATGCGATCTACGAAGAAAGTTGTCAAGAGATTTCTCTGGCATCTGGCCATTCTCTCTGGCCATTCTCAGAGAGCCTCCTCAGCGCCGACGAGTCTGGCATTTCACTCAGGCTGACTGGCACGGTCTGCAAGCAGCCATCAATCATCTGGACTGGTCTCCCATCTATGCTGCCTCTGACATCAATTCTTCCTGGGAATTCTTCCAAAGCAAACTGCTCTCTCTCATGCACAGATTTATCCCATCTTGTCTTCAGTTGTCTTACCCTTCCTCCCGTCCAAGGTACACTGAATCTTGTGGTGAGGCAGTTGCCCTGAAACAACTTAACTTTGCCTCTTGGAAGGCAAATCCAACTGAGGGCAATCTCAGTTCCTTCCACCAAGCTCGGAAAAAGTGTGTGTCTACCCTCAGGAGTGCCAGGAAGCACTTTCTCTCCACACTCAAGATTGAACTCTCAAACCTGTCTCCTTCCTCCAAATCCTGGTGACATCTGGTAAAATCCGTTTCTGGTGTTTGTTCCCCCTTAATCCCCTCTCTTACCTCAAATGGCTACACAGTTGACACCGCACATGACAAAGCCGAATGCCTCAACTCTGTGCTTGCCTCAAAATCTTGTGTCCTAAACCCATTTCTCTCTGTTCCCACCTTACCCAGTCGAACCCAACTGCTCCTAGAATCTGTGTCCTTCTCTCCTGACAAAGTGGAGAAGTTTTTGTCAAACCTCGACTCTGATTCTGCAACTGGACCAGACGGTATCAGCCCACGGGTCCTAAAATCCTGCTCTGCCGCTCTATCTCACCCTCTCTCTATTCTCTTCACCTTCTGTTTTACTCAAGGTCATCTGCCACCAGCTTGGAAATCAGCCAACATTACCGCTTTACACAAAAAAGTGCAAAAACAGATCCTTGCAACGACAGACCAATCAGCCTGCTCCCAATTATCAGCAAAGTCATGGAATCCATCATTGCTTCGGACATCAAATCTTTCCTCTTCTACAATGGCTTGATCTCCGATCATCAATTTGGATTCAGACCAGGTCATTCTACTCTGGACATGTTGCTTCTGCTGTCTCAACAATGGATGGAGGTCCTCAATGCTAAACAGGAAATCAGAGCTGTCTCCCTTGACATATCACATGCCTTCGATACAGTCTGGCACCCAGCTCTGCACACCAAACTCTCCTCCTATGGTATCCATGGAAATCTCCACGCATGGCTTGCGGACTTCCTCTCTGGTCACAGTCAATGTGTGGCCCTGAATGGATTTCTCTCATCTCCCCTTCCTGTTCTGGCTGGAGTTCCCCAAGGTAGTGTTCTGGGCCCTGTGCTATTTCTGGTCTTCATCAATGATCTCTCCGACTCTCTGGAAAATCCTATCTCTTTGCTGATGACTCCACTCTCTGCCGCTCCATTCCTCATCCCTCACATCGGCAGTCTGCAGCCTCCTCACTCTCTGCAGACCTGGACAAAATCACAGACTGGTCAAACAAGTGGAACATGTCTTTAAATCCTGACAAATCTCACACTCTTACTATGTCTCTCCAAAAAGACCGACTGGAAAACCCTCCCATCCACTTTCTGAATAATCCTCTCCAAGAAGTTCTGTCACTCAAGCTTTTGGGGCTCACTATCTGCCATGATCTTTCTTGGGAAAACCACATTTCCAAGCTGGCCTCCAAAGCCAGTCGCTGACTGGGCAGTGGGCATCCTCCGTCACGCGAAGTCCTTCCTTGGCACACCTGAGCTCCTCACCACATACAAGGCTTTCATCCGCAGCTCAATGGAATACTGTTCCCCCCTCTGGGCCGGTGCTCCTGCCTCATACCTAGCTCGGGTTCACGCTGTTGAAACCAAAGCTTTCAGAATCATTGGAATCTCCTGCGATGAAGCTAACTCCGAGGGCCTTTCACTCACTCACCACAGGCAGGTTGGTGGTCTTTCTGTCTTCTACCGACTCCTCTCCGGCCTTGCTCCCCCAGCTCTCTCTGCTCTGTCCCCCAAATATTCCTACAAGTCGCAGAAGATCTGCCAGCAACCCTATTATGGTTAAACTGCCAAAATCTAGGCTCTCTGCTCACCTTCCCTCTTTCGTTCCCCTTTTCTCCCGCCTTTGGAACAAACGCCCCCACTCCCTTCAATCCCACTCCTCCCTCCAGGTCTTTAAAACAGCTATTCACCATCATCTCTTATCTTCCCCAATCCAAAACCTTGATCTTTTCTACCCCCGCTAATTCATCCCAGACACACTTTTTTGAAATTCCAACTTCTCTCCTGGAAGTCCTTGCAGTGTCCATATGTTTTATACTCCTCCCACCTCCCCCAAAGCCCCCTCGCTCCCACAGTTCTCTCGATGTCCCTGCTCTCAAATGTTGTGTTTGTGTCCTTCCCCCTCTCTCCCCATCTTGTCTACCACTCCCCTTATTTTGAGTTTTATGTGTCGGTTTGACTTTTCGTGTGATTAATGTTAGCTCTTTTCGTCTTCACGCTGTTGAAACCAAAGCATTCAGAATCATTGGAATCTCCCGCGATGAAGCTAACTCCAAGGGCCTCTCACTCACTCACCGCAGGCAGGTTGGTGGTCTTTCCATCTTCTACCGACTCCTCTCTGGCCTTGCCCCCCCCAGCTCTCTCTGGGCTCTGTCCCGCAAATATTCCTACAGGTCGCACAAGATCTGCCTGCAACCCTCTTATGGTCAAACTGCCAAAATCAAGACTCTCTGCTCACCTTCACTCCTTCATTCCTCTCTTCTCCCGCCTCTGGAACAAACTCCCTCACTCTCTTCAATCCCACTCCACCCTCCAGGTCTTTAAAACTGCTGTTCACCACCATCTCTTATCTTCCCCCATCCAAAACCTTGATCTTTTCTACCCCCGCTAATTTCACCCCAATTCCACTTTTTTGAAACACCAACTTCTCTCCTGGAAGTCCTTGGTGTCCTTGTGTTTTATACTTCTCCCTCCACCCCCCCCCCCTTCCCACGCCTCCTCCCCCCCCCTTCCCACGCCTCCTCCCCCCAAGCCCTCTCCCTTCAACACATCTCCCTGCTCTCAAATGTTGTGTTTGTGTGCTTCCCCTTCTCTTCCCATCTTGTTTTCCGCTCCCTCTTTTTGTGTGTTTTGTTTGTCTGGTTGATTTGTTTGTGAAGTAAATGTTAGCTCTTTCACGAGCCTCGATTCAGTATACAAAAAAACATGCATTTTCAGGCCATTTTCCCTGCTAGAGCGGGGGTTAGCCTTGCGGTCCCCATGACAATCTTCTCCGTTTTGCCCTATTTTCTGCATCTCTCCTTGTTAACCCCCTTGCCCGCATTTCTTCTTCCACCATCTTTAGCCAAGTCTTTCTCGGTCTACCCCCGTCCTCTACTTCCTTCTACATTCATTTCCATCACTCTTCTCAACCAGTCACTTTCATCCTTCCTCAACACGTGACCAAACCATCTCAACCTGTTCCTCTTCACAGCATCAATCACAGGCTCTATTCCCATCATCTTTCGCAATTTATCATTTGTCTTCCTCTCTCTCAACGATACTCCGCACATCCACCGAACCATTCGCATTTCCACCCTTTCCAGCCTTCGTTGCTGCTCTACGTCCATTACCCATGTCTCACTCCGAATATAACATAACACTTCTCACATATGCAGCACACACATTTCCCTTCAGCTTCAACGACCCTCCCCTCCTCATCAGCATGCCACTCAGTTCCCGAAACGTCTTCCATGCACATCTCACTCGAGCAACCGTTGCCGAGTCTGATCCACCTTCTCCATTCAGCATGTCTCCGAGGTAGCAAAATGTTTTCACACCGTTCAGCTTCACGCCGTCTCCAAGATCCAACTCAACATTTCCTCCATCTGCAGCTCCCTCTGTGCACACCTTACATTTGAATGTAACTGCCACACTGGTTAATGACCCTCTCAGACCACTGCATTTTTGATGAACCCACTCACCGCACATTGTACATTGAATGGAGTTCAATCCGACACCCTTCCTGCACACAGCACATGGCCACTTCCCAGTTCTTTCCACCTCACCACATGCTTTACCACTTGCCATCACCTTTGTCTTTCCGATATTCACCTTCAGACCTTTTGTCTCCATACATTCCTTCCACTTGTTCATCTTTTCCTTCAGTCCATCCATACTTTCCGCAATCAACACCAGATCATCTGCATACAACAACTCCCACGGTAAACCCTCCTTTACGTTCTGAGCCAGCACCTCCATCACAGCTACAAATAGTAGTGGACTTAGTACCAACCCCTGATGCACTCCCACCTTCACCTCAAACTCACTACTGTTCCCGTCCTTCATCCTTACAGCTGTGCGCGCTCTTTTGTACAGTGCCATCACGACTCTGATCAACCATTCCTCCACTCCTAACTTCCTCAATGCCTATGTCAATAATTCGCGTGGAACCCTATCGAATGCTTTCTCCAGATCAACAAACCCAAGAAACAACTTCTTCCTCTTCTTCATGTACTTCTCCTGCAACTGCCTCACAATAAAGAGCGCGTCTGTCGTTCCTCTTCCTGCCATGAATCCAAACTGCATTTCGTCGATCTTCACCTTCTTCCTTATCCTCCTCTCCAACACCCTTTCCAATACCTTCATTCCGTGCTCCAATAACTTTATTGCTCGGTATGAGCCACACTCCAGAGGGTCACATTCCCCTTGTATAGAGGGACGAGGGTACTCAGTTCCCAATCCACTGGAATGCGGCCTTCTTTCACCCCCAGATTACAGATCTCTGTCATTCTCTTCACACCCCAACTTCCTGCTGCCTTTCAACATATCTCCCACAACTCCCGTCGGCCCTCCCGCTTTTCTACTCTTCATTGCTTTTATTGCTTCCTCAACTTCCTTCTCAGTTATATTCTGTGCCGGTCCTAATACTGGGTTACTCTCTGTGTTGCCATCCCAATCATTCTCTGTATTCAACAGCATTTCCATATATATTTTCCATCTTCCTTTAATTCCATCTGGGTCCACAACGATTTGTCCCACTTCATCCTTCAAGCAACTCACCCCTCATCACATCACATCTCTCTATCGCTATCTGCTTTGCAATCCTGAATACCGCTCTCTGACCCTCTTCCGAATCCAAGCGTTCTCCGAACATTTTCCTACATGCCTCCTGCGTCTTTGCTTCCTCTCTCTTTGCAGCCTTTTGGCTGCCTTATAACTTTCATGCTCTGCTTTTTCTGCTCCCGTACCCTTCGCCTTCTGCCACTCCTTGAACTTCTTCCTCTTCTCATCAATCCTCTTTCCAACTTCATCATCCCACCGCCATGTTTCCGTGTGCCTCGGTGGTCCTTTTGTCCATCCACATACCTCACCAACGGCTCCCAACAGACTATCTTTCATTGACATCCAACCACTTTCAAACTCAACCACATCGTCCTCTACCCTACTCAGCCTCTCTTTTAATGCCTCCCTTACTGTCACCTCTTTCAACCTCCACACCCTCATTCTTGGTTGGTACTTCACCCGCCGAGCTCTCCTCGCACCTTTAACCCTTATGTCGCAGACAACCAAGTGGTGTTGTGAAAGAGCCTCCTCCCCCGGGATCACCTTTGTGTCCCGGAGGTGCCCCTATCTTGCCTACGCACCATCAGGTAGTCAACGGTTGTCGTCGACCCACCTGACGTGTATGTAACAAGCTTATTATCCTCTTTCTGGAACTGAGTATTACAAATCAACAAATCAGCTCCATCAGCAAACTCCAAAATCCTTTCACCTTCTCCATTTCTCACACCATATCCGTAACCCCCATGAACTCCCTCAAAACCATCCATACTCCTTCCCACATGTCAATTTAGGTCTGCTCCTACCACAACAACTTCCTCATCTGTCACATTTTCCATCAGCTTCTCTATCGCACACCAGAACTTGTCCTTCTCTTCATCGCTCCGACCAACCTGCGGAGCATATCCCGAGATGACGTTCACCAAGAGCTTTCCAATCATCATTTTCACCATCATCAACCTTTCATTCACTGTGGTCACACTCACCGCACTGTCTACAAACTCCTCAGAAAACAGGACACCAACTCCATTCATGCCCTTCGTGCCCCCTTGCCACACAAACTTGTATTTCTGTCCCTACCTACCCTTTGCCATTCTCACACCACTTCCCTTCCATCTCGTCTCTTGCACACAACATATGTCCACTCTTCTTCTGATCAATACTTCCACCGCTTCTCCTGATCTCCTGTCATTGTCCCTGCATTCCATGTCCCAAACCTCAGAAACCGATCTCCACTTCGGGCTGTACCCTGCTCATATGTAGTTGTAATTGTCATGGTTCTCTTTTTGAGGCAATGTTTTCATGGCCTGATGCCCTTCCTGATGCCAACCCTCTTAGTCGCCTCTTACAACACGCAGGGGATACTGTGTACCTATTCTAAACCAGGGTACACACCGGTAAGAGAGGGGGAAGGACACAAACAACATTTGAGAGCAGGGACATCGAGAAAATTGTGGGAGGGAGAGGGCTTGGGGGGAGGTGGGAGAGGTATAAAACATATGGACACTGCAAGGACTTCCAGGAAAGAAGTTGGAATTTCAAAAAGGTGGTTTGATGACGTCATCGGTGATGTCGGCTGGCAGCCATATTTGTTTTGAAAAAGAGCCTTAAGAATCTTCTCCAAAACAGCTGTACAGATCGATGCAAAACATTATACGTGTACATGATAGACTACCGATTAGGAAAACAGTTTGATAACGCTGATGTCATCGTACTTTAAAACAGAGCCAATAATGGGTATACGGTTACTTGAGGAAGGTTCAAATTTTAATGACAGGTTGGAGCTTAATTTATGTCATATCGCAGAAAATCCCGGAGGTATGTGCATTTGCCTCTGACCTGCAAAGCTGTTCAGCCTGTGCTCAATCTCAGCCTGGCTATAAACTGTCACCCTGGTTTTCACAGGCTGAGCGACACATCATTATGATCCTTCCATGGGTTGGATGTTCAACTGGGTGTCCCATCTGCCAGCATTAGTTAGTTAAAGATCCCACGATGTCCTTTGCAAAGAGTCGGCAAGTTATCGCCGGTACCCGACACAAATCCCAAATTCCTGTCACCTTCAGGACAATGGCAGACTTGGCCAACAGGTTCATGAAAATCATGGGCCTGAAACATCTCCTGGGTAACCCGACAAGGTGGAAATAATTGGTGCTGTTAAAAAAGTGAGAGTAGTCGTGGTAGTAGTAACACTACACTATGTTCTTTGTTAAAGTGAATTGGTAAAACATTGCATATATATATATATATATATTGATGAACAATCTACCAACAACATGGCATTCTCAAGCCAAAGCAAATAGAAATCTAAATTCACGCAATTCTCAGCATGTTCTTTCAAAGAAATGCTCGAGTGTGTAAGTCAACAATTTGTCGCAAACAGCCCGCCAGTGTAATGTCAATCGAGAGCTAACAATATTTTACTAGTTTATCAAAAATAGGTTTATCTGACCTTGAGTTTGGCATGTAAGGCCAGCCAAGGCTGCGAGAGCAATGATCAGATTGTTCCACTGTTAAAATGTTTACTTGTGTAGTAAACGAGAAGCACGGGAAAAAATACAAACCTAACATTAAAGGCCTTTTGATAAATTTTTCTAAAAAAATTTGTACTTTTTTTTTTACTTTTCACTTCTTTTTTTTTTTACTTTTCAACGTTCAAAGTCAACAGTCACTGTTGTTTCATTTTTCTACGTTTGTGTCATGTCAGAAGCTCTTCACATGATCACAAAACATGTTTAGGTTATGCCTGGAAAGTTTAAAGCTGAAAAAAAAAAATTCTCCTCATATTGAAGTCATTAAACTTGCAGTAAAACTTCATTTCAATTAAATTTTTGTTTAACGGTCCATGAAAGTCAATGGTTATGAAAGTACATAAATGAAAAAGTGACCTAAAAGTTTTATTTAGGTAAAACCTAATAAGTTTTGAAATATGAATATGAGGAGCATCCCAAAAATTATCGGAACAAGTACAGATACATTCAAAGTACACCGCCCCCATGCCAAATAATTAAATATCCTCCAGCGCGGCATTGCCGGGGTGAGTGCAGCTCATGGAGAGTGCATTGGGAGGGAGAGGTGTACAAGAATTGATCGATTAATTGCATAATTAAAATCAATAAAAGATCATCATAAAAGATTTTCTTAATTGGCTAACAGCATAACTAAACCACGATTGCTTCATCCGAAGATGTATCTTTTAGAAATTTCATTAAATAAGTCATTAATGAAAAAATTAAATAAGTAATTGATTACTCAATAAATACTTAATTGATTAAATGGTTAATCAATAAATCAAAAATATCCTTTATAGCCACATTACTTGTTCACTGTCATGTCCAAATATTAGCTTCCTAGCTCAAAAGGTGCCTGAGATATTGGCCAAATGAGAAAGAAAATAAGTAAATGATTAATAATGAAAATAAATAAATAATAATCATTAAAAAATTAAATTATTAATCAATTGGCTAATATAATACATAAACCACCACCATTTCATCCAAATCTATAACTTAAAAAAATAAATAATAATTAAGTCATTCATCGAATAATTAAATAATTAATCGATTAATTAATTAATCAATAAATCAAAAATACCCTTTACAGCCAGATCACTTGGTCATTGTCATGTCCAAATATCAGTTTCCTAGCTCAAAAGGTGCCTGAGATAATGGTCAGAAGAGAAAGTAAATGTCTAAGTACTTAATTAATCGCTAATAATTAAATAACTCATCAATTAATTGATTAATCAAAAAACAAAAAATACCGTTTTTGACAAAGTACTTGCTTACTATTGTGCCGAAATTTCAGCTTCCTAGCTCAAAGGATGGCTTAGATTTTTCCCAGACAAACAAACAAGAAAACAAGAAAACAAGAAAGCAAGAAAACAACCAGAGTGAAAACTGAGTACTCCCTTTCAGCGTGCGTCATTGCCGAGCCCCCTTCGGTGCCCGGCAGTGACGTTAAGCAGCGCCTGGAGATGGCATCGGAAAGGTGCGGTGTGCAATAAGATCAGAGCAAAACCGCCATATTTATTTTACATATAGGTGTAATGGAGGTCCATACTCTTGACAAAGCTTTGGGGCATTCGTTACACTTTAGGGTAGGAAAGACATTTCTTTACTAATTACATGTAGCCAAGCAGAGAAATTTCTAGGGTAGAACCGAACCTGGACAGTTCAGCACTCTTTCACAGGAAACTCAACTGAATGTTTCCGAATTTGTTCATGGTTCCGGTGACAACTTGCGTAATCTTTGCGAAGCAAAATACTCTATGAATATATGAACTGAACAGGTGATTGGTGTTGATAAGCTTCATTAATGTGACATCATGGGACACAGATGAGGTGCAATCCTCTTAAAGAGATAAATGCTGAATAATTACATGTCCATTACATTGTGACCTAATCATGTAATGCTGCATTGTGGCGAATGTTTTTTGTTTTTTTTGGGATACAAGATCGAGGCTCGTGTAAGAGCTAACATCAATCACAAAAAAAAAAAAAACGAACACACAAAACATACGATAAAAGGGAGCGGGAGACAAGATGGGGAGAGAGAGGAAAGCACACAAGTACAACAGCAGAGAACAGGGACATCGGGAGATCTGTGGGAGGAGAGAGCTTGGGGGGTGAAGGGCATGGGAAGGGGAGGAGGGGGAGAGATGTAAAACACATGGACTCTGGTAGAACTTCCAGGGAGGAAGTTGGTATTTCAAAAAAAGTGGATCTGGGGGTGAATTACCGGGGGCAGAAGAGATCAAGGTTTTGGATGGGGGAGGATAAGGGATGGGGGAGGATAAGAGATGGTGGTGAACAGCTGTTTTAACGACCTGGAGGGATGAGTGGGATTGAAGAGAGTGAGGGAGTTTGTTCCAGAGGTGGGAGAAAAGAGGAATGAAAGAGTCAAGGTGAGCAGAGAGTCTTGATTTTGGAAGTTTCACCAGAAGAGGGTTGCTGGCAGATCTTGTGCGACCTTTAGGAATATTTGGGGGACAGAGCACAGACAGATGGGGGAGCAAGGCTGGAGAGGAGTCGGCAGAAGACACAAAGACCACCAACCTGCCTGCGGTGCGTGAGTGAAAGGCCCTCGGAGTTAGCTTCATCGCGGGAGATTCCAACGGATCACATCAATCACGGATCACATTCACATCGGGATCCAACGTGGAAGTCAAAATCTCAATACTGGGTATGTCCACCTCCGACAGCAATCGCTCCGTTACACAGTGGTGGCATTGACGGTATGAGTGCTCGAATCTGAGCCTGGGAAATTGCATTGAATGCCCAAGTCAGCTCCTGTTCCAGCTCATGGAGGGCCTAGAGCTGTCTTGGCATGATTTGAACGCGACAATCAATGATATCACAGAGATGTTCAATTGGATTTAAATCCTGTGAGTTGGCAGGCCAGGGTATCATGACATTAAGGTTGGGGTTGTCAAGAACTTTCCTTCTTCATTTGGCTTAATGTTCCTGGTGTGTACCCTGGTTTAGAATAGGTACACCGTATCCCTGCGTGTCGTAAGAGGCGACTAAGAGGGTTGGCGTCTGGAAGGGCATCCAGTCATAAAAACATTGCCTCAAAAAGAGAAACATGACAATTACAACTACATATGAGCAGGGTACAGCCCGAAGTGGAGATCGGTTTCTGAGGTTTGGGACATGGAATGTAGGAACAATGACAGGGAGATCAGGAGAAGTGGTGGAAGTATTGATCAGAAGAAGAGTGGACATATGTTGTGTGCTAGAGACGAGATGGAAGGGAAGTGGTGTGAGAATGGTGAAGGGTAGGCAGGGAGAGAAATACAAGTTTGTGTGGCAAGGGTGCCCGGAGGGCGTGAATGGTGTTGATGTCCTGTTTTCTGAGGAGTTTGTAGACAGTGTGGCGAGTGTGTCTAGAGTGAGTGATAGGTTGATGATGGTGAAAATGATGATTGGAAAGTTCTTCGTGAACGTCATCTCGGGATATGCTCTGCAGGTGGGTCGGAGCGATGAAGAGAAGGACAAGTTCTGGTCTGCAATAGAGAAGCTGATGGAAAACGTGAAAGATGAGGAAGTTGTTGTGGTAGGAGGAGACCTAAATGGACATGTGGGAAGGAGTATGGACGGTTTTGAGGGAGTTCATGGGGGTTACGGATATGGTGTGAGAAATGAAGAAGGTGAAAGGATTTTGGAGTTTGCTGATGGAGCTGATTTGTTGATTTGAAATACTCAGTTCCAGAAAGAGGATAATAAGCTTGTTACATACACGTCAGGTGGGGCGACGACAACCGTTGACTACCTGATGGTGCATAGGCGAGATAGGGGGCACCTCCGGGACACAAAGGTGATCCCGGGGGAATCGGCTGTTTCACAGCACCACTTGGTTGTCTGCGACATAAGGGTGAAAGGTGCGAGGAGAGCTCGGCGGGTGAAGTACCAACCGAGAATGAAGGCTTTGAGGTTGAAAGAGGTGACAGTAAGGGAGGCATTCAAAGAGATGCTGAGCATGGTAGAGGATGATGTGGTTGAGCTTGAAAGTGGTTGGATGTCAATGAAAGATAGTCTGTTGGGAGCCGTTGGTGAGGTATGTGGATGGACAAAAGGACCACTGAGGCACTCGGAAACATGGTGGTGGGATGATGAAGTTGGAAAGAGGATTGACGAGAAGAGGAAGAAGTTCAAGGAGTGGCAGAAGGCGAAGGGTACAGGAGCAGAAAAAGCAGAGCATGAAAGTTATAAGGCAGCCAAGAAGACTGCAAAGAAAGAGGTAGCAAAGGCGTAGGAGGCATGAAAGAACATGTTCGCAGAATGCTTGGATTCGGAAGAGGGTCAGAGAGTGGTATTCATGATTGCAAAGCAGATAGCGAAAGAGAGGTGTGATGTGATGGGGGTGAGTTGCTTGAAGGATGAAGTGGGACAATTCGTTGTGGACCTAGATGGAATTAAAGGAAGATGGAAAAGATATATGGAAATGCTGTTGAATACAGAGAATGAATGGGATAGCAACATAGAGAGTAACCCAGTTTTAGGACTGGCAGAGAAGATAACTGAGAAGGAAGTTGAGGAAGCGATAAAAGCAATGAAGAGTAGAAAAGCGGGAGGGCCGGTGGGAGTTGTGGGAGATATGTTGAAGGCAGCAGGAAGTTGGGGTGTGAAGAGAATGACAGAGATCTGTAATCTGGTGGTGAAAGAAGGCCGCATTCCAGTGGATTGGGATCTGAGTACCCTCGTCCCTCTATACAAGGGGAACGGTGACCCTCTCGAGTGTGGCTCGTACCGAGCGATAAAGTTATTGGAGCATGGAATGAAGGTATTGGAAAGGGTGTTGGAGAGGAGGATAAGGAAGAAGGTGAAGATCGACGAAATGCAGTTTGGATTTATGCCAGGAACGACAGACGCGCTCTTTATTGTGAGGCAGTTGCAGGAGAAGTACATGGAGAGGAGGAAGAAGTTGTTTCTTGGGTTTGTTGATCTGGAGAAAGCATTCGATAGGGTTCCACACGAAGTATTGACATAGGCATTGGGGAAGTTAGGAGTGGAGGAATGGTTGATCAGAGTAGTGATGGCAATGTACAAAAGATAATGCACAGCTGTAAGGATGAAGGACGGTAACAGTGGTGAGTTTGAGGTGAAGGTGGGAGTGCTTCAGGGGTCCGTACTAAGTCCACTACTATTTGTAGCTGTGATGGAGGTGCTGGCTCAGAACGTAAAGGAGGGTTTACCATGGGAGTTGTTGTATGCAGATGATCTGGTGTTGATTGCGGAAAGTATGGATGGACTGAAGGAAAAGATGAACAAGTGGAAGGAATGTATGGAGACAAAAGGTCTGAAGGTGAATATCGGAAAGACGAAGGTGATGGGAAGTGGAAAAGCATGTGGTGAGGTGGAAAGACCTGGGAAGTGGCCATGTGCTGTGTGCAGGAAGGGTGTCGGAGTGAACTCCATTCAATGTACAATGTGCGCTGAGTGGGTTCATCAAAAATGCAATGGTCTGAGAGGGTCATTAACCAGTGTGGCAGCTACATTCAAATGTAAGGTGTGCACAGAGGGAGCTGCAGATAGAGGAAATGTTGAGTTGGATATTGGAGACGGCGTGAAGCTGGAAGGAGTGAAAACATTTTGCTACCTCGGAGACATGCTGAATGGAGTAGTTGGATCAGACTCGGCAACGGTTGCTCGAGTGAGATGTGCATGGAAGATGTTTCGCTAACTGAGTGGCGTGCTGATGAGGAAGGGAGTGTCGTTTAAGCTGAAGGGAAAGGTGTATGCTGCATGTGTGAGAAGTGTTATGATGTATGGGAGCGAGACATGGGTAATGAACGTCGAGCAGCAACAAAGGCTGGAAAGGGTGGAAATGTGAATGGTTCGGTGGATGTGCGGAGTGTCCTTGAGAGAGAGGAAGACAAATGATGAATTGGGAAAGATGATGGGAATAGAGCCTGTGATTGATGCTGTGAAGAGGAACAGGTTGAGATGGTTTGGTCATGTGTTGAGGAAGGATGAAAGTGACTGGTTGAGAAGAGTGATGGAAATGAATGTAGAAGGAAGTAGAGGACGGGGAAGACCAAGAAAGACTTGGCTAAAGATGGTGGAAGAAGAAATGCGGGCAAGGGGGGTTAACAAGGAGAGATGCAGAAAATAGGGCAAAATGGAGAAGATTGTCATGGGGACCGCAAGGCTAACCCTCCCTCTTGCAGGGAAAATGGCCTTAAAATGCCTGTTGTTGTTGTTGTGTTGTATTTGGCTTAATGTGATGTGGTGCAAGTCTTGAATGGTGAACAGGACGAAAGCACGGGGTCTTTGCCTCACATATCTCAGATGCCTCAAGATGGTGTTGAAACTTATCCTGCCAATTCAATACAATGAGTGTGTTAAGTGTTTGCAGTTCTCCATGTAGTTTGAAACTTTTTTGATTGTTTTGAGTCGTTATCTTTGGACTTTTACTTCTTTGCAAATCTCTCGTTGACCTAGTGGCTTCATAATGTCATCTGAGGTCATAGACAGTTCCTCTCCTTATGGCTAATGGCAGGCGCTGCTTGAAGGTGTCCAATAATTTAATTCCTCACATTTTCTGACAGATGCGCCAGTCTCAGAATCTTCACCAAAATCGAACCAATTCGTCCTTGTCACACACCTAACACGTCCACCAAGTTTCGTCCGAATCCATCCATACCTTTTTGAGATATGTGAATGAAGGAAGGAGCATTCAGCTTTTGGATTGAAAGTTCCAGGAAATCAAGGCAATTCCATGAGAATTACTATGTTGCTATTGGATCGCTGATTAGAAATCTAGCTGGTTCATTGGTGATGTTCTGGGAAATATATAATCGACAAACCGCATCTATATATAGTATTGAAGGAGCTGTGCTCCCACGTAATCGGAAGAATGGGCGCGACAAAAAGCTAGAATTCGTCCGAGTTTCTTTATTGTCACAAAACAACTCGGGTACTCTGAAAAGCCCGTTTATCGGGCAGCAATATATATACACACATTATCCCGGAGCGTTTGCCCGGGAAAGGCGAGAGGGGGCGTGGCCGGGCGTCCTGGCCGCGGCCTGGCAAGTCGAGGGCGGGCATGCTCGGGCATCCCGGCCGAGGCCTGGCAAGTTGAGCGCGAGCCTGCCCGGGCGTCCTGGACGAGCCCGGCATGGTGATCGCTCCGCATCCTTGGTAGGTGCAAGGCGATTGTGTAAACCCAGCGGTAGCCGCTACACACGTCCCCCCATAATCGACTTGCACCGGCAGGGTCAATTTGAGGGGAGTCCTGATGACCCGGCCGAAGCGACCCCTGGCGGGTCGTGGGGGGGGGGGGGGGTCCAGTGTGGTGGTGGGCGGTCGAGTGTGGGGCACCGTGGACGGGGGGCAGCCTCGCCGCGGCGGAAGGGCCAACCGTGGCGGTTGGTCGATGTCCACGTGCGCCGGCTTGAGGCGGTCCACCGCAATCCTGTCCGACCTGCCGCCGATGTCGATGACGAACGACTTGTCGTCCCGTCGCAGGACCCGGAAGGGCCCGTCGTACGGCGGCCGGAGTGGCCCCCGATGTGCGTCATGACGCACAAAAACGTACTCCGCTGTGCGAAGCGCTGGGGGGACGTAGGACTGGCGGTCACCGTGGTGGGATGTTGGCACGGGGGCAAACTGTAGGGCGGCCTCCTGGAGGTCCGAGCGCTGGTGAGCTGCGGACCAGGGACTGGTAGCGTCGGGCATGAATTCGCCCGGGACGCATAGCGCCTGGCCATAGACAAGCTCGGCGGTGGATGCCCGGAGGTCCTCCTTGGGGGCCGTGCGGAGGCCCAAAAGGACCCACGGCAGCCGGTCGGCCCAACCGCCGTCTTGAAGGCCGGCCATGAGCGCGGCCTTCATGGAGCGGTGGAGTCGCTTGCACAACCCGTTGGCTTGGGGGTGGTAGGCCGTAGTACGGTGGAGCTTGACCCCCAGGTTGCGGGCGACCGCGCCCCACAGCTCGGAGGTGAACTGCGGTCCGCGGTCCGACGAGATGTCCGCCGGTGCGCCGAAGCGGGTGACCCAGATGGCGATGAAAGCCTGCGCCACGTCGGCGGTGGTGGTGGAGACGAGGGGAACGGCCTCCGGCCACCTCGTGGTCCTGTCCACCATGGTGAGCAGGTGTGTGAACCACCGTGATGGGGGGAGGGGGCCCACCAGATCCACGTTGACGTGGTCGAAACGTCGTTCGGGCACGGTGAAAGGTGCCAGCGGGGCCTGGGTGTGTCGGTGGACCTTGGCCTGTTGGCAAGCTGTGCAGGTGCTGGTCCAATCGCGGACGTCCCGTCGAAGGCCGCGCCAGACGAATCGCGCCGACACCAGCTTCTGGGAAGCTTTCCGGCCCGGGTGGGAAAGGCCGTGGAGGGAGGCGAAGATGCGGCTTTGCCAGGTAACGGGCACGATGGGGCGAGGCTGGCCTTGGGAGACGTCGCAGAGCAGGACAGCGTCCGCGAAGGGGATGTCGGCCAGGCGGAGGCCCGTGTCCGCCGCCCGGAGGGCTTGCACCGTGGTGTCGGTGGTTTGGTCCGCCGCCATAAGCGCGAAGTCGACGCCGAGGTGGACCGCGTTCGCGCTGGCCCGAGAAAGACAGTCGGCCATGGCGTTGTTTTTGCCGGCGACATGCCGGATGTCCGTGGTAAACTCCGACATGGCGGAGAGGTGGCGCTGTTGGCGGGCCGACCACAGCTCCGTGACCTTGGCCATTGCGTAAACCAACGGCTTGTGGTCGACGAACGCCGTGAAGGGTCGGCCCTCCAGGAGGTGGCGGAAATGGCGAACGGCCAGGTGTAGACCGAGGAGCTCACGGTCAAACGTGCTATATTTGAGCTCGTTCGGCCGGAGCTGCCGGCTGAAAAAAGCGAGTGGCTGCCCAACCCCGTTCACCCATTGCTCATGTACGGCGCCCACCGCGTAGTCGGAGGCATCCGTGGTGAGGGTGATGGGAGCGTTGAGCACCGGGTGAGCGAGCAGTGTTGCGTCGGCGAGGGCCCGCTTTGAGCTTTGGAAGGCCGCGTCCATTGCTGCGGACCAGACGATGTCGTGCTTGGCCGGCTTGCCCCGGAGGGCTTCGTAGAGGGGCCGCATGAGTTGAGCAGCGCGGGGCACGAAGCGGTGATAGTAATTCACCATTCCCAGGAATTCCTGCAGGGCCTTTATGGAGCGGGGACGCGGAAACGTGGTGATGGCCTCGACCTTGGTTGGCAGCGGCACGGCCCCGTTCTTGGTGATGTGGTTGCCCAAAAAATCAATGGCCGTCGTGCCGAAGTGGCATTTGGCCGGGTTGACGATGAGGCCATGCTCGCTGAGGCGCCCGAACAGTGTTCGGAGGTGGAGGAGGTGCTCGGCCCGGGACGTGCTGGCGACGAGGATGTCGTCCAGGTAAACGAAGAGGAACGGCAGGTCACACAGCACGCCGTCCATCAAGCGCTGGAACGCCTGAGCCGCGTTCTTGAGGCCAAACGGCATCCGTAAGAATTCGAATAAGCCGAACGGCGTGATGACGGCCGTTTTAGGGACGTCGGCCGCCCTGACAGATACCTGGTGATATCCCCGTATGAGATCGATTTTTGAAAAAATGACCCGTCCTGCCAGACGGGCGGAGAAGTCTTGGATGTGCGGGATCGGATACCTGTCGGGGGTGGTAGCGTCGTTAAGGCGGCGGTAGTCGCCACATGGGCGCCAGCCGCCCCCTGGTTTTGGGACGATGTGTAGTGGCGAAGCCCACGCGCTATCGGAGCGCCGCACGATGCCGAGGTGTTCCAAAGCGTCGAACTCGGCTTTGGCCACGGCGAGCTTGGCTGGGTCGAGGCGGCGGGCTCTGGCGTAGACCGGCGGGCCCGTGGTTGGTATGTGGTGCTCGATCCCATGTCGTACTGCGACGGCCGAAAACGTCGGCCGCGTGAGGGCCGGGAACTCCGTGAGCAGGCGAGCAAACTCGTTCGCCGCCGGGAGGGCGCATGCCAGCTCGGTCGGAGCGGAGTTGCTCAATGTGCATACCAGGGAGCTGAAGGTCTCGGCGTTGATGAGGTGACGCCGTTGGACGTCCACCAGCAGTCCGTGTGTGCAGAGGAAGTCGGTGCCTAGCAGAGCCATGGGCACGCTGGCGGTTACAAAAGTCCAAGTAAAGCGTTGGCCGCCGAAGCAGAGGGTGACGTTACGCGGGCTGAAGGTGCGGATGGCCGATCCGTTGGCCGCAACCAAGGAGGGGCCGCAAACCGCGGACTGCCTGTCCTGATCGGAGGCGGGTATGACGCTCAGTTGGGCGCCGGTGTCGCACAGGAAGCGCCGTCTGGACGCTTTGTCCATGATGAAAAGTAAGTTGCCCGTGTGGCCGGCGCTCATGGCTGGTAATGAACGCTGGTCCGGCCGTTTCCCGGCCTGCCGAAAGTGCACGGGGGTCGGCATGTCCGGGCCTTCTGTCCGAACCTGGCATGATAGTAACACCACGCTTGGTCAGGTGGAGGCCCCGGTCGTCATGCTGGAGGTGGTCGGCTCGGCGTTGCGGCCGCCAATTGCATCGGCAGTTCGGTCGTCGACTGTGCCGGGTGCTCGGGCGCCATGGGCGTTGCGTCGGACGGCGGTGGGTCCCAGGTCGCTGCTGCAATGCGTTGGCCTGCCGCGGAGATCTTGTCGGCTTCCCTGGCGAGGGCGCGGGGATC
This sequence comes from Myxine glutinosa, assembly GCF_964187855.1. Lineage (NCBI taxonomy): Eukaryota > Metazoa > Chordata > Myxini > Myxiniformes > Myxinidae > Myxine > Myxine glutinosa. The sequence goes on along the minus strand of NC_136263.1, from coordinate 176,112,528 downwards.
CGTGATTGTCGTGCTCGCCAGGGCGAGGCGTACCGGGCTAGGCAGCTGACGGAGGAATAGCTCCCGGAACAGGAATGCCGGAGAGCGCTCGCCGAGCAGCGAAAGCATGTAGTCCATTCGCTCGGACGGGCGCGTGTCGCCGAGCTCGGGCAGGTCGAGCAGGCGCCGTGCGCGTTCCGCCGATGGGAGGGCGAAAGCATCGAGGAGGAGCTTTTTAATCGCACCGTATTTGTCAGCGGCTGGCGGGCTCTCGAGGAGGCTCAGGGCGCGGGCCGCGGTGGCTGAACCGAGCGCTGCTACCACATGGTGGAAGCGGGTGTCGTCAGCCGTGATGCCTCACAGGGTGAACAGGGAGTCCGCCTGGGCGAACCAAACCGCCGCGTGAGCCTCCCAGAAGGTAGGCAGTTTAAGGGCAACTGCAGTGTCCATGTCGGTAGGTCACCAATGAAGGAGCTGTGCTCCCACGTAATCGGAAGAATGGATGCGACAAAAAGCTGGAATTCGTCCGAGTTTCTTTGTTGTCACAAAACAACTCGGGTACTCTGAAAAGCCCGTTTATCGGGCAGCAATATATATACACACATTATCCCGGAGCGTCTGCCCGGGAAAGGCGAGAGGGGGCGTGGCCGGGCGTACTGGCCGCGGCCTGGCAAGTCGAGAGCGGGCGTGGCCGGGTGTGCCCGGGCGTCCCGGCCGAGGCCTGGCAAGTTGAGCGCGGGCCTGCCCGGGCGTCTTGGACGAGCCCGGCATGGTGATCGTTCCGCGTCCTTGGTAGATGCAAGGCGATTGTGTAAACCCAGCGGTAGCCGCTACAGTATGGCCTTTTTGTGACATCCATACTTTGTGGTTAACTCTTAAATGCACCAGCTACTTGATATGGAGATATAATTGCTGCACCATTATCCCCTAAAAACGACATATGGATCAGCTACTTGCTTGGAGGATTCGAAGGAAGTGCATGAATATACTGGAACGGTACTCGGTAGAGGACACATCTCTGCCAGGCTGAACGGTTTACGTTTTGTATCCCACTGATAGAACTGATCTGGATCCAGACCTGAACCAAAATCTAATCGGCTTGATTTTGTCACTTAACCAACTCATCCACCATAGTAGGGGACCAGCTAATAGATTACGTGACCATTTTCTCAGGACCATGGTTTGAAGGCATATTTTGGATGATTAGGCAATACTAAATTTTTTTAGCTGGTGGACCCCTCGCAAAAGTGCGGGATAACTCCACCAGAGGGAGAAATCCAAGATGGCCACCAATAATACTGATTTGGCCATATTTCCACTTCTAATTAAGTTAGAAAAATAATTTTTGTATCTAAATATATTGTTACAGTCCGCGGATAAGGATGTTGTTTGCCGAGCGGAGGCACCACGGCCGAACAGTTACCCCGATTAACCCTTCCCGAACGTTGGCTGGATCGCGCCACAGATATTCAATATGGAAAAGACAAAAGCGACACGGATGTGAAGAAGAAGTAGAAGACGAAAAAAAGGTTGAAAATACTACTAAATTTATTTACTATTTACAGGCTCAAAATAACCAAGGAGAAGGAAGGATAAGAAAATAATATACAGAAGCTTTTAGAGACACAGTGAAAATTACTAGCTTATCTAAACAGGCTTAACTAAATCCCCAGGGACAAAACAAACAGAACAAACTCAAGTACACGAATGGGGAACTTGCAGGCAGGAATGACAGGAGGTGGGTGGCTGGAGCTTGATTCCGCACGGGACGTCGGGCTGGACCTCGACGGCCTCCGATGCCACCGATCCTGTCGTGTGCGCGGGGTAACGGGTCGGAGCTGCTTGGTGGAGCCAAGCCAACGCTGCTGGTGGGGGGGTCTGGCGTGACGGGTTCTCTCTCCCTTTCTCACTAACTCCAGGACTCTTTCTCTCTTGCTTAGTCCGACTCTTCCTCACCACCGACAACTCAACGCAACCACTGACCACTCAACGCAACCACTGACCACCACTGACGACCAACCCAGCTCTGACCAAAACCACACAACTCAGCTCCTCGCAACTTCTTGCGCGCGCGCCTTTATAGCGCCTCCGGCGATTAAGCCGCTGGCTTTGAGGACACGCCCATCGGTGTGCTCACCTCGGCCCTGGTTGGTTGCGCGACCCTCTGGCTCCGCCCTTGATGACGACGGGCGGGCACGCCTTTCTTCCCCGACCCGAGCACATGTTCAATGGTGGTTTTGGGGCGAAAACAACCCACAGCTGTAACAAACTGGCAAACTGCCCAGTGCAGTTGGCAATGGAGACTTGGAGGGGATGTAGCTGGAAATTGAGGCTTGGCAATGGAAGTTTTGGGAGTGGGAATGGGGAATGAAGGGAGCTCTTTCACGAGCCTCGACTCTGTATACAAAAAATAAAAAAAATAAAAAATAAATCTATCTATTTCACTTGGTGCAATGGAGTGTCATTTTAATGGAAGACAAGGCCTTACCCTGATACACATAATAAGGAAATAAACTACTGAACAGGGATATTATAGTGTCCTTCAATGTATGCTTTATGGAATTAACTACCGGAACGCCCTTTGACCTTTATACACACTGGAGCAAGGAGGGCTCAGACTAAACAATAATTCATAACAATTTACAATACAATACAACACAATCAAAAAAACACAATCCTCATTTCCGCAACAATATTGTAACGATTTTGAGAAGTGTGTAACGAATTTGAGAAGTGTAACGGTTTTGGAGGAAGTGTAACGAATGTGAAAACGTTACAATGTGAACGTTACAAAAGGATGGTAACACCCTGTTAATGTAAATAATGGTCGCAGCCGTCCTCCTAGTTAATTCCATGAAACTTACGCGCAGGTCACGATATATCTTTTAAATAGTGTATTTCCTTATTCCATGTAGGCTAAATATGTGTTTCCCACTAGATTGACTTTGCATTGTATCAAACAAAATAAGCGTAGGCCCTTCCAATTTCCCCAAACATCTCCGCTCTCCAAAGTTCCTTTCAAAAGGGGAGTTGTTTTCAATCCCGCAGGCCGCCATTGCCCATGTGCTAATCTCGGAGAAGAAAGGCGTGTCTCCACCTCGTCATAAGAGGGGAGGAGTGAGCCAGCCCTAGAGCCAATCAGCACCGCGGTGAGCGACCCGTTAGGCGTGCCCTCGGAGCCGGCGGCTTAATTCCGCTCGAGGTGATAAAAGCGACTGTAAGGGACTGCTTTACCAGATGACTTGGGAGATGACCTGGGAGATGAGCAAAGAGGCGGCACCAAGAGGAGCGGTGAGATGCGAAACGCTCCAAGCCAAAGAGGAGAGGTACTCGGCAAGGAAACCAGCTTTGGAGAGACGCGCTGAAAGGAGGGAGATGGCTCCACCACAAGAAGAGGAGCAGGTGTGCCGAACCAGCGCGTGACGTCTACCGCAGCGGATACGCGACGGAGGGTTTTCCCGCCAAAACCGCGAGGAATTGAGAGCTGCTGCCTCCGACTTTGCCTCCCTCTCAAGCAATCCACCTCAAGCCCTACCTGCCTGCAATATCCCCTGTGTAAGTGTGAACGTCCTGTCCTGCTCGTTGTCTTGGGGTTAAGTAAAAATGAATAGTGTAAATTAACGATTCGCTGTGTTACTGCTTCTTCCATCCATTGCTTGTGTGTGTATAATAAATCTGTTCTTCCTCCGTATTCTTCTTCTTCTTCTTTTTCTTTCTCTTTCGGTCGCTTTAGAGGTTTCCCGATTGAATATCTGTGGGGCGATCTGGTCAACGTCGGGTGGAATCGGGTTCTAATCGGGGAGTAACTGTTCGGACGCGGTTAAATACACCACCGCTCGGTCAATATAACATCTAAAACCGCGTCTGTAAGAATTGGTTGTCAGGAGTTGGATTCGGACCTGGGACTAAATTTGTTAGGCCCAAATTTTGGAACACCAATTGTACTATTAGAGTAACAATTGGTGTCGAGGAGGGAGATCGGACCCGAAATCGGACCCGAAGCGCGCTTAACGCGCTCAAAATTATAAGCTGCCGAAATTTATTTTGTTTTATAAAACCCGAATTTTGAGATCGCGCCATGGACAATCAAGGCGATCGGATGTCGGTGGGTGAGCTAGAGGAGGGGTTAGGAGTAACCCAGGATCAAATGGAGGGGAGCAATGAGGAGGCGGTTGAGGGAATATCAGACGCACAAAATGGCGCTCTCGCGCACGAGGTTTCAGGCGCGCAAAGAGGCGCCTCGCACGAGCGCGCGGTAGCCGAGCCCGCTGTATCAGCGGGCTTTAACATGCAGCAGTTCATGGCATGGTTTAGCGAATACATGGCACAGTCGAAGTGCGACAACGAAAAAAGAGCCAGGGAAATGGAGGGAATGGAAAACAGAATGGGGGAGCGACTAGGAAATCAAATTGAGGAGTTAGACAAGAAATTTGGGAAGTTAGACAATAATTTTGAGGGGTTAGACAACGGGATAAAAGAGGTAAAGAATGGGTTAACGGGGGTGGAAAACAGAATGGCTGCCCAGGAGAATCAGTTAGAGGGGGTGAAAAATGGGTTAACGGGGGTGGAAAACAGAATGGCTGCCCAGGAGAATCAGTTAGAGGGGGTGAAAAATGGGTTAATGGGGTTAGAAAATAGGATGGAGGACAAATTGCGGGAAATAGGGGAACAATCTGCCAGGGAAATCAAACAAATGGGAGAGCAGATAGAGGAGGTGAAAATCGGGGTAGAAACCAAACTGGATGCTCAGAGGGATGAATTGGGACAGATGAGGGTGGCATCTACAAAAGAGATGGAGGAAATACGACGAGGGGTGAGTGAGGAGGTTTCGGGGCTACGCGAGGAGGTAAAGCGAGGTGAGAAGCGTATGGAGAGAGAGGTGAGAAATAATACGGCTAAGTTACAAGGGGGAATAGAAGATCTGACGGAGGAGGTGGAACAGCTGACAGAGGGACAAACGAAGTTAGTGGAGCAGGTTCAAAGGAACACTGCAGTACTCGGAGGGTTAAAGGCGACACAAAAAGAAATTAAAAATGACTTGATAGCGACACAGAGGCAATGTCAGATGGTACGTGAGGAACTGACAATGAGGGTGGACGAGGTGACAGAGATAATGGAGACAAAGGACCGGCAGGTGAGGATGCACATAGAGACGGTCACGGTAGCCTTAGAGGACGAACTTGAGGAGACGCACCGAGAAATAAAAGAGGTTAAACAAAAATTAGAGGAAGTGGAAGAAGAGGTGAGTGAAATTAAGAAGGGACGGACAGAAACTAAGAGAGAAATCCAGGAGGAGGTAATGGAATATGTACAAGGTCTGTGTTCAAATCATGATGAGGTGCTCACTAACCAAATAAAAAGTTTGCAGGTGGCAGAGGAGGTGCGACGACGAAGTACGGAGGTGAGTGGCAATGTATATGATGTGAGGAAAGCTTCAGTCGGCTTGGGGGTTGCTTTGGATCCGGGTGTTCGTGAAAGGCCGTTGGTGAAGTGTGCGACAGGTCAGGTGTGCGAAAAAGAGGTGTGCATGAATGTCCGACCATGGGGTGTGTGAGGAAAAAGTGCACGCCGAGGAGTGAGTGTGCCGTCAAGAGTGAGTTGGTCGAAGCGCGTGTGCGAGGGAGCACAGGGAAGCGCGGTGTGGTGAGTGTTACGGAGGAAGTAACGAAAAAGTTGCGCGAGAGGATGCGCGAGAAAGGTGTGTAACGGACGGGTGCATGAGGAAAGAGTGCGCTGTCGAGAGTAAGGGTGAGTGCGCTGTCAAGAGTGGAGGTGAGAGTAGTGAGAGTGACACGGAGTGTGAGTTGGTTGTGGCAGGTGAGCGAGGATGTACACCTGGGATGGAAGGATGCACACCTGGAATGGTAGAGCGTGAGTGGGAATGCACGCTGGAATTGGTAGTGAGGCACGTGGTTGGGTGTGTGGGTGAGAGCACACCTGTGATTGTCACAAAGGAGGTGACCGAGAAAGGGGCGCGAAGAGGTGTGTTGGTGAGGTGTGCGAGCGACGAATGTGTGCCAAGGTGTTCGGTGGTCAGGTGTGTGACCAAGTCGGTGAGCGGAATGAGTGTACCGAGGTGTGTTAGAGAAGGTACGACCAAGAGCAGGGAGACGGCTGCATGTATGAGCAAGAAAGGGGTAGCGTATGCATGTAAGCGTCCAGGTGAAGCATCGACGATAACCGGTTTAGCGGTTAGGGCGACTTATAGCCGAATCGGGCCCTCGGTGCGCGTCGGGCAGCTTCGCGTGCCGCGAGGACCAGCGGGGATCCGAACCACGGCGGTTTCGAAAGAACCGCCGTACGCGATCCACGCTGTGCCTCGCTTGGAACGGCCGCGTCCGGGCTCCACTAGGCGGAGCGGGCAGCTGGATAGGAAGGGTCGTTATGGCGACCACGTTTTGTTGAGACGTGCCGGCAGGTCGAGATCGGGACATTGGATGGCTCCACGCCGAGGTGGTGCGTGGGATCTCGGTCCGGGTAAGCCCCCGCCCCTGCCCCGAATGCGGGACGCATCCAGCCGCCGGCACAAAAGAATCCGCGTTCATTGCTCGGCTGTACGAAGCCGGGCTGTAGATGTGAATTGGCGCACCGAGAGGATGTAATAAGTAGACGGGTGATGAGGATAGTGTTTTGGCCCCGAAATTAGAAAAAAAAAGCAAAATTTGATGATGGTATGGGTAGAATTGGCAGTAAATGGAAAATTTTTGAATTGGTTGGAATTTGGACGAGCAAAATTTATAGTGAGAGACCCCCGATGTGGTGGGATGGCAAATCCACCATCCCTCACAGGTGGGGGCAAATGCGCAATAGTTTATGGGGTGGCTATGACAACCGAGCCAGGGAGGGCTTGGATAATTGTAGGGATCTAGCGAAGATGACATTAGGTAACGTTAAGATTAGTTAGTGACTGATACCTGTAGTGGGGACGCAGGTAGATTAGTGTGGATGATAATGACGTGGGAGCGCAATAGTTTAAAGGGACGACTGGGAAGCGCAAGTTTCAGAAGGGAGTAGTTAGCTGAGATGATGCCGTGTGTGTGAAGATTGAACAGGTGAGAATTGAACAGGTGTGATTGCACAGGTGTGCAACTGAACAGGTGGATGAAGCAGTGTATGAGTGAGTGATAGTGATTGCGTGTTGTGTTGACCAAATGGTCCAGGAAGAAAGGAGGGTGCAGGTGGCACCAGGTGTGAGGGCACAGGTGTGCAACAACAGGTGTATGTGGCTGTGTGGAATAAATGGTAGTGTGGAATATCTGGAGTATTGGAATGGATGGTCGTGGAGTGAGAATGGTGGAAATTGTGGAGTGGAGTGGATGGTGCGAAGGTGTGAATGGGGGAAGAGTGCACCCCCATCACGGATACCTGGGGCGGGTAGTGTAAGTGTTAGGTAGAGGGTACAGGTAAATTGTGGTTGGATATTGGCATCTGTGGTGCGGGTGACAGAATGGTATTTGGATGGGTGCATTAGTGTTGTGGAAATGGCTGGGCGTGTAGCCTGTTAGTGTGTGTAGTTGTTTGGGCGCTCCACCACTGTAAGGATGTCGGCCAGGTGAGGCCGCAGGTGGGCTCTGGGAGCCGGTAGTAGTTGTTGTGGATGGGGCCCGAGGATCCGGAGGACGGACCCGGGTAGCCCAGTGCCAGAGGGCACCGAGTGGGGTGACAGAGCCAGGAGGGGCCTGCCCCAGTTAGATAGGTTAGGGTGAGGAGCAGGTAAGCTCGGGTGGCAACTGCAGTGGTGGAGGTGTGCAGGTGGGTAGACCTGCTGGGAGAGGTACACGTCGCAGCCCAGAAATTGTGCTAGAGCACCGGGAGATGAATCGGGGGAGTGAGACCCCAAATGGAGAAGCACCACAGTTTGGGCAATGGGAATTGGTTATTAGAACCCATAGTGTAAGTTGGCCAATGGATTGGCAGGGAAAGACCCCGGGTAGTGTAAAGTGTGTTAAAGTCATTTAGAAAATTGTTAGGATGAAGGATCTCCTCGCACCATCTGCATCCACTCACCTGAGGTGACAGGTACTCCACACCATGCCATGGTTTGATTATTTTTTATGATGCAAATGTTTGGATTGTGAGACGCATCATGACGTGGGTGTGACATTGTGCGTAATTCCATCTCTCCCTCCTTATGAGGATTGATGATGAATTGGTGATGGCAAATTTTGAAGTAGAGGGATTGTGGTGACGAATTTGGTATAGGGGAAATATGGGGAAGACGTGACAGTAGTGACGAATTGGTAATGTGTAGATTTTGTACATATGGGGTAAGGGCAAGGGCAAGGGTAGGGTAGGTGACAGGGGGGGGGTGACGTACGGTAGGGACGAGCTTTCTCACTTCGCCCTCCGTACGCATTTTGCCTTGCATTGCCTTATTGACGTGTACCTTTGTGACCTTACCCCTTGCTCAATTGTCTTTCTTTTGTCTCCCACATGACCTGTGCGCCATTGGGTGCCGAGGGGAGCGTGCGTGAGGTGGCCATTGTGCGCCCGAGATTCCCAGAACCAGCATGCATTGCGTTGATGTACCACTTTATGGACCGCTGTTCTGCGGCCAAGTACCACTTGATGGACCCCAGGTTCTGGGGCAGGGCACCTCTGTTGGAGACCGGCCATAGTGGCCAGGGAATCTTGCTTGCGGACCTCGGTAAGGTGGCACCTATGCCAAACAGGTGGACCACCCTTAGTTGGCCCCTGAGGCCCTAAATAAAAACGAACACAAGTTGTGCTTTTTATTATGTCCAAATAGGCCGCATGAAGCCAGAAGACGTCGGGAAGAACATCGGCCCAGCAGAGAAAGTGAAGACCACCACCAGTTGTTTTGTTGTGTTTATTAAGAACCATGGTGACTGCGCACCGAGTGGTGTTTTTGGTGCTTTGTGGTGCTTGTGGTGTTTTTGGTGCTTTTGGGTGCTTTGGTGGTATTGGTACTGGTGCATCGATGCAATGCGTGCTGTCTCCTCCCTCCCAACAGGAATTTCCTTTTTTTTCTTGTTCCCTAAAAAGGAAAAAAAAAAAACACAGGTCCTGGGTTGCGTTGTAAATAAGAAATCACGTCATTGTAAATAATGCTCCCCACCGTAAATGTATAGTTTGAGAATAATTCCGTAATTCGGTTAGCTGTGGGCTTGAGTCTGTTAGACAGGGTGCAATGCAATAGGGGGACATACTTATTTGTGTTTTAAGATTGTCACACTCAGGGTCAGGTTAATTGTAGAGGGAATTACACCTATGTGTCACACTAAGTTAAAGTTTAGTAGGCCCGAGTGCGGGCCTGAAGAAAGGAGGGTGCAGTGTAACGATTTTGAGAAGTGTGTAACGAATTTGAGAAGTGTAACGGTTTTGGAGGAAGTGTAACGAATGTGAAAACGTTACAATGTGAACGTTACAAAAGGATGGTAACACCCTGTTAATGTAAATAATGGTCGCAGCCGTCCTCCTAGTTAATTCCATGAAACTTACACGCAGGTCACGATATATCTTTTAAATAGTGTATTTCCTTATTCCATGTAGGCTAAATATGTGTTTCCCACTAGATTGACTTTGCATTGTATCAAACAAAATAAGCGTAGGCCCTTCCAATTTCCCCAAACATCTCCGCTCTCCAAAGTTCCTTTCAAAAGGGGAGTTGTTTTCAATCCCGCATGCCGCCATTGCCCATGTGCTAATCTCGGAGAAGAAAGGCGTGTCTCCACCTCGTCATAAGAGGGGAGGAGTGAGCCAGCCCTAGAGCCAATCAGCACCGCGGTGAGCGACCCGTTAGGCGTGCCCTCGGAGCCGGCGGCTTAATTCCGCCCGAGGTGATAAAAGCGACTGTAAGGGACTGCTTTGCCAGATGACTTGGGAGATGACCTGGGAGATGAGCAAAGAGGCGGCCCCAAGAGGAGCGTGAGATGCGAAACGCTCCAAGCCAAAGAGGAGAGGTACTCGGCAAGGAAACCAGCTTTGGAGAGACGTGCTGAAAGGAGGGAGACGGCTCCACCACAAGAAGAGGAGCAGGTGTGCCGAACCAGCGCGTGACGTCTACCGCAGCGGATACGCGACGGAGGGTTTTCCCGCCAAAACCGCGAGGAATTGAGAGCTGCTGCCTCCGACTTTGCCTCCCTCTCAAGCAATCCACCTCAAGCCCTACCTGCCTGCAATATCCCCTGTGTAAGTGTGAACGTCCTGTCCTGTTCGGTGTCTTGGGGTTAAGTAAAAATGAATAGTGTAAGTTAACGATTCGCTGTGTTACTGCTTCTTCCATCCATTGCTTGTGTGTGTATAATAAATCTGTTCTTCCTCCGTATTCTTCTTCTTCTTCTTTTTCATTCTCTTTCGGTCGCTTTAGAGGTTTCCCGATTGAATATCTGTGGGGCGATCTGGTCAACGTCGGGTGGAATCGGGTTCTAATCGGGGAGTAACTGTTCGGACGCGGTTAAATACACCACCGCTCGGTCAATATAACATCTAAAACCGCGTCTGTAACAATATGTTTTTGAGGTCAAGGAATTCAAAAGTACAATTGCTATTGTCATTTTCTTAATATTTGATGAGTTATTGAAGAAATTATTGTTTTTACCATTATTATTTATTAATTTTTTTCAGAGATTCTTTTCCAGATATTCTGACAACAGCTGAAAGTCTCATACCATTAAATTCTAACAACCTTTATATGTTCAAGTTGAATTTATTAACATCTAGTTGAAGATTTTTTCCACAGCAGTGTCATATGTCGGAATATGGATTTGCGCTAAAGATAAGATATTTCTCTTACTTACCATAATTTTTGTACTTACAATAACGATAAGATTTTAAGCTTTAAAATGTTCACTAATAGTACCATTAATATTTAAGATATTATTACACATCTATTTTTAGACATTATGGCACACATAATTGTATTGCACTTGCTAAGTTTGTTTTGTCTTTTTTCAGGTTGATGTAAACAATGGCAACATCATTTGGTAAAGGTCAGAAAAGGAGGAGTGATGAGATGACCTCTGGCTGCTGCATTATTTGCAACCATGACTGTTATGAAGACAAAAGCAAGACATCCCCAGAAGCTTGGGAGCATATGAAACAATATGCAAACAAGTGGAGAGGACTCGATAGATATGGTAGTTTATTTGACAAAGTTTCATGGGAAAATGGACCAAATGGTATATACTACCACAAATTGTGCAAAACTCGGCTCACAAGTAAGCAAAAACTGGAGCATGCTTTGAAACGTAAAAGCAAAAGTGAGCAACCTGCTACACAGAGTAATCCTGAAGGCCTTGTTACTTCTGTCGCGGAAGTGGTGGTGAGACTCAAGACTCCAATGATGTCACAGGTTACAAAAGATCACAACTTTATTAACTGGTTGTTCACTTCATTCCAATACCAAATAATACCGTTTAACTCAATGGACCAGGTAACTCTATCCGCATAGTCCCTCTTTCGTTGCTGCAGCGCCGAACCCATGGTACGCGTTCATTCCGTCGGGCAGGGCTTCTGAGGATGAGTGCTGCCTTGACTCAAAGTCTCTTCTGTTTATATCGGCAAACTTCAGTTAATCCTCTGTGCGCTGAAATCGTAATCCCTTCTCCGCTGCTTCTAATCCGTTCTCCGCAAACGTTACTCGGTCGCCTCACTGGCACCAGCTCGCTCCCCTCCTGCTGCGAGTTCCATTTACCAAACAATAGGGGGGTGCTCCAGCCTGGGGCTGTGACCAGGTGGACAAGAGATTACCATGTTGGTGCACATTCCTGACACTCATTTACGAAATCGTCTATCTGCTTCGTTACTAGTCCCAATCAATGAGTTACATTTCCACAATTCCCTCATCTTTTTGTTTTTGTTTATATTAACCATTAACTCGGCGACCGAGTAACGTTTGCGGAGAACGGTTTAGAAGCAGCGGAGAAGGGATTACGATTTCAGCGCACAGAGGATTAACTGAATTGGTTATATTAACCAATTAATTGGTTTATTCATTCTTATTCGTTCGTTCGTTCATTCTTCGACCACGTGTTTCTCCCCCATTTCCCCAGATAGATTGTCAAATTTCAACTCGTTATTTTATCGTCCATGCGTTATTGTTTTGATTATAGTTACTTTTGGTTTGAATTTCCTGTAACTTGTAATTATTTAATCGTGTTCTGCTCCTCGTGTGCGGCCTTGTAGTTGTACCCCCGTCGGTGTTTGTTATCTTAATCGTGTTTTGCTTGGCTCTTAGTTTTTTTCCCTTCTACCCCGAACATAATACTCTGTCTAACGTTCTAAATTCCCACCCCCAAAAACCAAACAAACAAAAAAAAAAAAAAAAAACATTTATTTTCCTTTCTCCACGTGTACTGTTGACTCATCCTGTATTTTCTGTCCAGGTGTGCTGTTCGCCCCGCCCCCATTAACTCCTTGCCATCCACCGTTTGCCCTTCACGTGACTCGTGGTGGTCCCTCTCGGCTCTCCCCCCATTGGTATTTTTGTGCACATAAGATTGTTCACGGTTCTGTTTAAATATTATTTAAATATGTATAACCTTTCCCCTTCAGTGTTTTACTCAGTGGTATTTTACAACACGCTGTTTTTCTTCCTATTTAAAAGGCTTTTCTCAATTTCCTCTCCAACTCATTCCACCTCAAAAAAAAGAAATTCAATATCTTATACGTCTCCCTCACTACATGGTCTAAATTCACATTCATTCCATCCCTCCTCCGTCATTCTGAACCGGATTGCTAACTTGAAAATCACAACAAACCCAATTTGTTTTCAATGTTCGTCTTTCATTAATCATCCACTTTCTAAACTCCCCTCTTGCCCCTCCCATCCAAATCCCTCCCCTTGCACCTACACTCCTAAACTCCCCCCTTGCCCCACCACTCTTAAACTCCCCCCCTACCCCTCCACTCCTGAACTCCCCCCTTGCCCTTCCACTCCTGAACTCCCCCCTTGCCCTTCCCCTCCTAAACTCCCCCCTCACTCCTCCCCTTCAAAACTCCCCCCCAACCCCTCCCATTCAAATCTCCCCCCATACCATTCCTCTCCAATTCTCCCTCCTCCCCCCTCCTCCTCAAAGCTGCCTCCTCCCCACTTCGTCTCCCTTCTATCTCATACCTCCACCCCCCCCAACCTTCTTCTTTCCTCTGCCCCCCCTCAAACAACCCCTCTCTGTGCCTCATCCCTTCACCTTCAAACCTTTCATCCTCCTCATCCTTCCCTTTCTTGGAACTCTTCTGCAATCGCTGACACACTAACAACTGCTCTCCCTACCTCCCCCTCTCATCCTTCATCTTACCCTACTCCTCCCCTCCCCTGTCCTGTACCCGATGCTCCCCCTCTCTCTTCATTAACGGTATGGAGCTCAAACATCCGGGGCCTTCGCTCAAACCTGACTGATCTCTCCATACAGGTTGCTTCTGACAATCCAGACTTGATCTGCTTAACAGAGACTTTCCTCCTTCAAGATGTCTCTGATTCCTTAATATCTCTTCCTGGTTACTCCCTCCTCCGGTATGATAGACCTGAGCCTCGGCCTGGTGGTGGGGTGGCTATCTTTATCAAAAACTCTCTTCCTCACTCTCCTTGCACTGCCCTCTCTCCTCCTCACCCCCAGGAGTACCTCTGGCTACGGCTTCCTCTCCGCTCCCACCTTTTGTTCATATGTGTTCTGTACCGTCCCCCAAACAGTGATGACTCCATCTACATTTCACTGTCTGACAACATGGACCAACTTCTATCCACTCATCCCAACTCTCTCTTCCTCATATGTGGTGACTTCAATTGTCATCATGCCACCTGGTTGGGTGTGGGTTCCTCTCTCACCAGTCATGGCACCTCAGCAAAGGACTTCTGTGACTCACTGGGATTGACACAATCTGTCAATTTCCCGACCCGGATCTCAGCCAATGGAGTATCTTCTCTTCTAGACTTGGTTATGACTAACTTCCCTGCTAATGTCTGCTGCTCTTCTTCTGCTCCAATCGGTTCTTCTGATCATGTGCTTGTCAAAGTGGACATCTCTCTGGCCATTCTCAGAGAGCCTCCTCAGCGTCGACGAGTCTGGCATTTCACTCAGGCCGACTGGGACGGTCTTCAAACAGCCATCAATCGTCTGGATTGGTCTCCCATCTCCACTGCCTCTGACATCAATTCTTCCTGGGAATTCTTCCAAAGCAAACTGATCTCTTCAGGTTGATCCAATTTTCTCAATTTTGATACGGTATCCATGGAAATCTCCATGCATGGTCTTTGATACGGTCTGGCTTTTGATACGGTCTTTTGATCTTTGATACGGTCTGGCACCCAGCTCTGCTCACCAAACTCTCCTCCTATGTTATCCATGGAAATCTCCATGCATGGCTTGCGGACTTCCTCTCTGGTCGTAGTCAACGTGTGGCCCTGAATGGATTTCTCTCATCTCCCCTTCCTGTTCAGGCTGGAGTTCCCCAAGGAAGTGTGCTGGGCCCTGTGCTTTTTCTGGTCTTTATCAATGATCTCTCCGACTCTCTGGAAAATCCTCTGTATCTCTTTGCTGATGACTCCACTCTCTGCCGCTCCATTCCTCTTCCCTCAGATCGGCAGTCTGCAGCCTCCTCACTCTCTGAAGACCTGGACAAAATCACAGACTGGTCAAACATGTGGAACATGTCTTTCAATCCTGACAAATCTCACACTCTTACTATGTCTCTCCGTAAAGATCGACTGGACAACCCTCCCATCTACTTTCTCAATAATCCTCTCCAAGAAGTTCTGTCGCTCAAGCTTTTGGGTCTCACCATCTGCCATGATCTTTCTTGGGAAAACCACATTTCCAAGCTGGCCTCCAAAGCCAGTCGCCGACTGGGCATCCTCCGTCGTGCGAAGTCCTTCCTAGGCACACCTGAGCTCCTCACCACATACAAGGCTTTCATCCGCAGCTCAATGGAATACTGTTCTCCCCTATGGGCTGGTGCTCCTGCCTCACACCTGGCTCGGCTTCACGCTCTTGAATCCAAAGCTTTCAGAATCATTGGAATCTCCCGCGATGAAGCTATCTCTGAGGGCCTTTCACTCACTCACCGCAGACAGGTAGGTGGTCTTTCTGTCTTCTACCGACTCCTCTCCGGCCTTGCTCCCCCAGCTCTCTCTGTGCTCTGTCCCCCAAATATTCCTACAGGTCGCACAAGATCTGCCAGCCACCCTCTGATGGTTAAACTGCCGAAATCTCGGCTCTCTGCTCACCTTCACTCTTTCATGCCTCTTTTCTCCCGCCTCTGGAACAAACTCCCACACTCCCTTCAATCCCTCTCCTCCCTCCAGGTCTTTAAAACAGCTGTTCACCACCATCTCTTATCTTCCCCCATCCATAACCTTGATCTTTTCTACCCCCACTAATTCACCCCAGATCCACCTTGTTTGAAATTCCAACTTATTTCCTGGAAATCCTGGCAGTGTCCATATGTTTATACCTCTCCCACCCCTCCCCCCTTCCCATGCCTCCCCCCCAAAGCCCTCTCCCTCCCACAGTTCGCTCGATGTCTCCATGTCTCTCGGTCCCTGCTCTCAAATGTTGTGTTTGTGTCCTTCCCCCTCTCTCCCCATCTTGTCTACCGCTCCCGATGTTATTTGTTTTGTGTGTCTGTTTGTCTTTCTGTGTGATTAATGTTCGCTCTTTCACGAGCCTCGATCTTGTATACAAAACAAAAAAAAAAAAAAAATCTAAACATCAATATAAGTAAACAATCAATCACTGCAAGTAAACATCAATACAAGTATAAGTAAATAATCAATCACTGCAAGTAAACATCATTACAAGTATAAGTAAATATTCAATCACTGCAAGTAAACATCATTACAAGTATAAGTAAATAATCAATCTTTGGTAATCAAATTCCCTTAGGCATACACCGTTATCCTGCAAGAATCACAAAACATTTCGTTGGTCATTGACTCCTTCCATATTGTTCAATCTATTGCATTTGCATCACAAATATCTTTTCAAAACAACACTTCACCATCACCAAGATACAACAATTTCACTTCATTTTCAAGTTTTGTAAAGCATCTGCACCATCTGGCAAAAACGTTTGCCTCCACACAAATGTTGACTTTGTTTGAAAGGAAGGGCTGATCACTTGTGTTTGAATCCAGGTATGAAACATTTTCTCCTAATGTCTTCATAGCTCCTGCACTACTTCGTGTAGGATTTCGCTGTTGTGGTAACATTGCGGAGTCATAGACTGACCCTGCTCTCCATGTAGCATTCTTGCCACTTTTTGCTGTGAACCATAATGATTCCTTGAACAAGGCCTTCGCCCAGTTGTAGTCGACTTGCCTCCTCCCTCATTATGAGTGGGCAGCAAGTGTTGGTGTAATGTTGATTGGCCAGCAAGATGTGGAACAGGGATGCTGGATGCATCCACAATGATGTTGGGACCATGGTGTTCAGGTCATTCATGGTCCATACCAGGAGCAACCAGCAGAATCGTGCACAGCTGTTGTGAAAAGGCACAGCCATTGGTTTGCAGCTCCATGCTGGCTCCCCGGAAGTTGGTGAAGTAATAACATATGTCCCCGCATTTCACAGAGGTTGCAGGTAAGGTGTCGTTGTCCTGCAACTTCTGATGTGATGAATGTTCCAAGCCTTCGAACAAGAGTAAGTGATCGCCTTTCTTTCATCTGTTGCAGTGTGATCCAGGCAAATGGTCACATAAATTTCCTTGGTGAAGGTAAGCATCCATCTCCAAGTTACACGGGAGAATGTCTTCATCATTCTTTGAGAAAGAGGGTGTATGCCACGTTTAACTTCATTTTTTAGCCACAAATGTTCTTTCTCGAACTTCTTCCCAATTCCGTTAGCACCCCCTTCAAATGTGATCTCGTCTTATCCTTATGCTCAGTCACATCTGAATCTGCTTTCCACACACACTGAATCAGATATAGTGGGGCGGCTTAGCCCAAATATTCAAAAGAATTGTGCATTTTGTGATACAAGCACCAAATTTGGCACAAATGTACATTAATATGTTGCGAACATTTTCAGATATTGGGCCACTTGAAATTCCGTAATTTTTTTTTTCAAATTTTTTCAAATTTCGTAATTTCAAATTTTTCGGGTGACACCGTCACAATTTCGGTCTTCGAGGCCGGCCGATAGGCAAAGTGTGACCGGAAGGGACGAGGTTCTCCTGACCACGTGGCCCTCGATCTGGGAAGCGAGAGGCGTTCCATTAGTGGACGCGCCCCTCACGCCCGACTTTTGGGCGGCCCCGGCAGGCCGTTTGTTTTGACGTTCTGTGACAGGCCCCGCACCCCCACCTCTGGGCCGACCGGAAGCTTGTGCTGAGTACATCATACCTGAACAACTCAGTGAGGCAGAACACAGCAGTGCACACCAGGGTGACCCCTTCAGTGCATAAACCAATAACCTGTCCACTGCAGGGCATATAGAAATGAAGTTATTTTCTGCATATAATAATAATATAAGTTCAGTTCTATATAACAATATCTGTTATCACCACTACCACTACAACTACCACTACTACAAGCTTTGTCTGGAATTTTGTGGACTAACAGACAAACAGACATACAGACAAGCTGGGATCAAAACATTACCTCCTTCCACCATTGAGTGTAGAGGTAAACATCATGGAAATTATATCATGCCCTAGATTTAATTCATGCTTACCCGTGTATTTGCTTCACTGGTTCACAAGGTCTTTTGCATACATGTAATTCAGACTCTCGTCTTCATTGCTGACCACACAATGTTCGCAACATATTAATGTACATTTGTGCCAAATTTGGTGCTTGTATCACAAAATGCACAATTCTTTTGAATATTTGGGCTAAGCCGCCCCACTATATCGGCCGGCCTCGAAGACCGAAATTGTGACGGTGTCACCCGAAAAATTTGAAATTACGAAATTTGAAAAAATTTGAAAAAAAAAATTGCGGAATTTCAAGTGGCCCAATATCTGAAAATGTTCGCAACATATTAATGTACATTTGTGCCAATTTGGTGCTTGTATCACAAAATGCACAACAGGTTTGCTATGCTGCTACACTAATAGGGTACATCTTACCATGAAATCAGCATAATCATGTATATCTTCCGACAGTTTCACATTCAACAATTTGTTGTTTTTCCTTAACACAAAAAGTTATATTCATTTATATGCGTCACACAAATAATATTCAATCAGGTATGTATTTTACTACTAAACTAAGAATAGCATCCACAATTGCTTTCAGGTTAATATAGTTCAAAAATTAACTCATGCAGGTATTTTAGCACTACTCTAAGAAAATAAATTGTATATGATTACAATCACAAACAGGAATATCTAATTCCCAACAACAATTTTCCCAAACCAACAAATTAAGCATAATGTATTATTACCATAATTCCTCTCCACTTTTTCTTTTTCCTTTTTTTTTTTTTTTTTTTTTTTTTTCCTTCCCTAACAGTGTGTCACTCGTGGTGATATGAGTTCACTGATATTGTAATTGACACAACTCATAACATTGTCGTTATGCCATTATCTTAATTCTACTGTATTCATTTGCAACATCACTTGATTTAATCTTTTAATCTCAGTATTTATGTCGCCATAAAAGTCTTCCTTTTCTGGTTCCACATTTCTTTCCTCATTTGTCACTTCATGCGTTATCATCGTGTTGTTGGTTGCCTTATTCAGACACACCGTCACTAAGGCTTTCAAGCAAGCCACCACTAAAACAATTGCCAATATAACTACTAAACCAACAAACAAATATTGGAGTATCTTAGCTACCACCCCTCCAAATGTGTTTCCCAACCATGCAAAGGCACCCCCTTTTATATAATCGTGGTATCTTGCTCCCTCTTGTCTGATTGTATCGGCTATGTTATAAATTTCTTCTGACTCATCAGGTATGTACGTACAGCAATCTGTACCAATGACTGCACATGTACCTCCTTTTTCTGCTAACAGCATATCTAATGCCATACGATTTTGTAATGCCATCGTTCTTGTTGCTGCCAGCTCTCTTGTAAGTTTTTCCAATCCACTAGCTGTTTTATTTGCCAACTTCTCCATAGCCAATGCCATGTGCCTGAGTTCTCGCCCTGCCTTCCAGGTTCCATAAAATGGAAATATTACCATTCCAATCCATTCCCCCATGCTAATAGTTCTTTTCTGCCTAGAATGCAGGATATGCGTTGGTGACTTTGTTAACAGGCGCATGTGTGGAAGCACAAACCCCAGAAAACATGTTCCGAACCATCCCGAGGGAAGATACGGATATGCCTTGTGTCCACATATAAAATACGTATTATTATATGTCCATGTGTTGTCCATTCCCCACATGCCTTCCCAATATAAAGCTAAACCCTTCGTGCCATTTGGTCCTAGTGGGACAGGTGTTCTCATCCAGCCTTCTTCGCGACCATAATTGTGGCATTTAGAGGTTCCCATAGACCTGTTATGCGTAGGCGTTTGGGGTCTGGTGATACACATTAATCCTGTCATTTGCTGCTGGACGGTCATGTAAGAGGGCATTTTGTTCTTATCATATGTAGGTCTATAACTGTCCTTAAATTGGTTACAATTATATCCCCCTTTTTGCCATCCCACTTCCCCGGACAGTTGGCCGTTAAAATCTGATGCTATCAGGGTGTGAGGGAAGCGGCTACATAACTCCGCCCAACCAAAAGGAACTGCCTCCAATGGTACTCCGATCTCACTAGAATGCGGCATTTGTGTACATATCCAACAATTACTTTCATTTGCTATAGCAGCCCTTGTATGGGCTAAATGTAAAAAAGTATTAATCCCGTGTAATCCATCGGGTTCTAAAGGTGTGTCTTTATCCTTCATCAAACTTCTCTTCTGCTTTTGTCATTCCACATGATCATATATCTGTATATCATTTGCTGGTGTTGCGTTTTGTTCCCTCATTACCCCAAAATAATCCATACAACACAGAGTCCCCACTACTAGAGAACCCATTCCTAGGATAAATATCACCATTTTCAAGGAGTATCTGAAGTAGAAGTCTCTGGTTTCCCTTGATTGGTCGGCTTGTCTTGATAAGGTGTTTCCCTTTGTCCCACCTGTATCCATCTGTAAAACATGTGAGCTACCCCTTGTATATGTCCGTACCTATAACATAATTACATGTCAATAAAATTCAACATCGTAACTAATAAACTTCCTAACAGGTTAATGAAAGAAAATCCCTAAAAATTCCTTATTATTTAACATCAATCTGATTATTTGCCTTTCCCTGATTCCCTTATATCCCGGGGTCCACCTAACTCCCTTGATCATGAGTGTAATTGTGCTACATTATCACTCATGCTGTACTAATATCAGCAGGTAATTGTATGTCATGTAGGCAAATAAATGTCACTATCTCAAGTAGGACTACTACATGATGAAATAATCAATCACTACAAGGGGCGTTAAAATGTAATTCAAATGAATGTAAATCACGAGTATCATTTATCCGCCACTGAATGTTCTGCTGGGCTGCTAGGTGCAGCCTCATTTTCTGTGGGGCCATCCACTTTAGCACCATGTGCTCGCTTGCAATGAGAGGCATGAATCCAACTTGGTCTGCCTTGGCATTTTACTGCAGTATGCGTTGTCAACAGCACCTGATGTGGTCCTGACCATCGTGGTGTCAACGCAGTTTTTCGTTTGAAAATTTTGATGTACACATAATCTCCAGGTTGAAAAGAATGACACTCATTCTCTGCAGGTTCTGGTAAAGCTTCCTTCTCCTGGGAATGAAACATCTTCACGATTTTGGTCAATTCAATACAGAAAGAGTACATCAAATCATCCATCTGGTGAATATCCATCTCCTTGATCATCAGGGGGGGTGAATGAGGTACCCGCATTGGTCTCCCCATCAAGATTTCATGCGGGGATAATCCCGTTCTCCTATTGGGAGTAGCCCTCATTGCGAGGAGTGCAAGTGGAATGGCATCTGGCCATTTCAAGTTGGTGTCCGCACAGATTTTGGCCAGCTTGTTCTTTATTACTCCGTTATGTCGTTCCACTGCTCCCGCCGATTGGGGGTGATAAGGACAGTGAAGATGAAGGTTTATCTGCATTGTCTTACCCAATTCCTTAATAACATCTGCTGTGAAATGCGTACCCTGATCAGAAGAAATCCTGCAAGGAACTCCCAAGCGACATATGAAGTCCTTCAACAGAATCTTCACCACTGTTTTGGCATCTGCATGTCGACAAGGGTAAGCTTCTACCCATTTTGTAAACATGTCTACAATCACTAAGACAAACTGAAATCCAGCGCACTTTTCCATTTGGATAAAATCCATCTGTAAATGTACAAACGGACCTGATGGTGCGGGATGAGCTCCTGGTGTAGTCTTTTCACCTTTGCCTGGATTATACGTCTGACACACCTGACATGTAGCACAACATTGCTCTGCCACAAGTGTAAACCCAGGTGCATACCATTGTTTTAACACTGATGCACACATTCCTCCTTTACCTGTATGACTCACTCCATGAGCCAGACGAGCAATCCATGGCAACAATTGGCGAGGGGCGACAACACGTCCATCGGGAGTAGTCCATAATTTAGATTCTTTGTCAAATGTGCATCCAGTCTGTACCCACACCTCTTTTTCCCGGTCTTCCACCACTTCTTGCATAGCGCTGATGTCTTGCAGCGTCGGGGTATTTTCAGGAACCCTTACAGGTCCCTGTATGATCACCGGGTCTTGTTCCAAATGTGCCGCAAGCTTCGCTGCTTCATCCGCCCTTGCATTTCCCTGTGAGACCTCATCTCTTCCTTGTGTATGGGCCTCACATTTTACCACTGTAATGGCCGATGGTAGAAGGATTGCTTCCAAGAGGCTAGCAATCAACCTCCCATTTTTTATTTGGCTTCCCGAAGATGTCAAAAATCCTCTCTGTTTCCAGAGAGCACCATAATCATGAACGACCCCATGCGCATACCTGGAGTCTGTATAAATGGTTACTCTCTGGATTTCCGCTAAATGACAGGCTCTAGTTAATGCATACAGTTCTGCCTGTTGAGCCGAGTAAGTGTTTGGTAATTTCCCACTCTCCCATGTCTCAGCATCTGTGCATACTGCATATCCCGTCAGTAGTGTAAAGTGTAAAAAAAAAAAAAAAAAAAAGGAAAAAGAAAAAGTGGAGAGGTGAAGCAAAAGATGTTGGAACAATGATTGCAACTTTGAAAGATTGCAAAAACATGAGATATATGGGAGAAATTCAACAAGCCCCACTTTATGACTTAGATGGAGATGGATTTTGCTGGCAGCTTGTAGAGCAGGCGCTTTCTTCAACCTTCATCATGATTGATGAACCAATTAACACTAAAAATGTTGGGCTATGCCTACTCAGCTCCGACACCAACGGGGATCCGGACCCACTCGATCAAATACCAACATGCTTGTGGACAACGCATCCGAATGATGTGGGACGGATCAAAAGTATGGCACCGGTAAGGATCACAGTAGATGATTCTAAGCCGCTGCCTAGAAAGCGCCAATATCCGTTGAGACCAGAGGCAAAAGCTGGTATTGCACCAGTGATTCGATCATTGGCGGATCAGGGAGTTATAGTTCGCACCGTGAGCATGTGCAATACTCCTATTTTACCTGTGAAGAAGCCAGGCAAGACTACTTGGAGATTTGTACAGGATCTTCGAGCAATTAATGATTGTGTCATCCCAGCGGTGCCTCCAGATTGTCGCGGAAGTGGTGGTGAGACTCAAGACTCCAATGATGTCACAGGTTACAAAAGATCACAACTTTATTAACTGGTTGTTCACTTCATTCCAATACCAAATAATACCGTTTAACTCAATGGACCAGGTAACTCTATCCGCATAGTCCCTCTTTCGTTGCTGCAGCGCCGAACCCGTGGTACGCGTTCATTCCGTCGGGCAGGGCTTCTGAGGATGAGTGCTGCCTGGACTCAAAGTCTCTTCTGTTTATATCGGCAAACTTCAGTTAATCCTCTGTGCGCTGAAATCGTAATCCCTTCTCCGCTGCTTCTAATCCGCAGTCATCACGGGGCCTCTGTATGGTCTTCTGGCAGTCAGACCACAGTCATGCAGTCGTCTTCTTGCAGTATCATTGGAGATCCGTGGGTTTGCACGCCCCGGAGTTTCTGCCGCAGTGCGGGATGCTGGACGGAATCGATCCCGCAGGTGACTTTGGACCATCTGCCTGTCCTGCCTTGCAGTGGTGACTCTTGGCTTCCCTGATCGAGGTCTGTCATCTGCAGAGTTGTGGAGGGTGTCTCTGTCCACCAGGGCCGATATCGTCTGGTGTGAACAGCCAAGGCGACGTGCCACGTCACGGTAGCTCAGTCCGCCTTGCAGCATGCCCAGGGCACGCTGCCGTTGATCCCTTGACAATCGTGGCATGTTGATTGAAATGCCCATTTTGCACTGGCCTTTTTAAAGCCAATATCAAGACATCACGTGCAGCTCATTAAAATCATCCCTTACCCCTTGGCTAATCACTGACAGTCAAAACAGCTGTTCAACAGCTGTGCTATGAAGTGACCATTGAAGGTTCAAGTGACCATCCGTGACCGTTTTGTCTGACAGTGAGGACACTATTGTCCACAAATAAGTTCACACATTTACTACACGCAGTGTTATTGTTGATATTTAAGGTTTCAAAGGTGGTAGGTTTCTATTGCGTTTCAGTATATATATTGTTTTGGCCATATCTCTCAATGGTGAAGACGCTTGATCGTGGCCGCCTAATCGTGGCCGCTCGTCTGTGTGTGCCAGAGAGATCACTGGAGCCGTGTTAGTGAAGAAGGGCCACCTGCACTAATTACCTCGCGGTCGGGGTGCAATGAAAAAGCGACTCCGCACCATTTGTGGCGACAACCACCAAGCCCTGTGTTGAGAACAGAGTTAAGTGGCTGCATGACCAACATTATTTTATTTTCTTTTATCATTCCCTTGTCTGTATATGCGTCAGAGGGGGGATCCTCAACCTTGGAATTTTAGTTTACCTCACCTTTGGTTGTCTTTTACATTACTGTAAATAAATTTATATTTGTTTAATTTTAGTGTTGTGTCTTGTTTCGTTTCTTTGTTCTGTGGGTTGGGATTGACCCAGTGTGTTCCCGATCAGAAAAGGCTTCGGGCCTTTCCCGTGCGCGCCAAAGACAATCCTGCCAAGGTTCGAAGTACACCTCGGAATTAAAGCTCGTTTCGGTCATCCGTCACCAGGGGTCTTAACCCCATAAATATATATATATATATATATATATATATATATATATATATATATATATATATATATATATATTCATGAGCTGCGTAATCTAATGCATGTACATATATGTCTTTATGTCAGATATTATGTGTACAAACCCATCCTAAGACTTAGATGTATAGTAGGAAAACAGATATGATACACATATAAAGTACCTTGATAAATCGCTAAATATAATAACACAAGTAAGTGATTGATATTAATTGAAAGAAAAACATACATACATACATACATACATACATACATACATATACACACATATATTCATATACAGACTTTGCATTTAATATGGAATATATTTTTTTTCTTGATTTGGGTTTACTTTCTTAACTCAGTATATCAATCTGGTGAGTTTCTTTTACACTTTGGTGATTTATTTGTTAAAAGAACCATGTCCCTGATTGCCTGTCGCAGCAAGAAGTCAACAACAGGATTATATCACAGGTGGCGTGGCAAAATGTACGGACAGGTGCATTTGACGATTGGCTTCAAAGTCGGGTATACAAGGGTTGTTGCATTCTCTATTAGTGGAAAACAACTGCTGCACGTCTCCAAAAGTTATTGCCGCTTCCTCTGGAGATGGTCCGTCAACTTGACAATGCTGTTTGTCATGGAGTGGTGGCTTTACGAAATTCTGGCATGAAACAGAGTGCTATTGCTCGGCAGTATGGCATCACTCAAGGTTAGGTGTCAAAGATCCTGAAACGAAATGCTCAGAGGGGTGTCCCTACTCCAATACCGAGGCCAGGACGTCCCCGCAGAACCACAAGGAGGGATGATCGCCAGCTGCACCGGTTAGTCCGCAATGGCCGTACCAAGTCAGCTAATCGGCTGAGGGCTGAGTGTCAGCAACTGACAAATGTGCCTGTATCCAGAAGGCTAGTCAACCAACGACTGGTTCAACCAGGCTATCGTGCCAGGCGTCCCCTGAGAAAGCCACGCCTGACCAGACAACACCGCCAGCGCCGATTGCAGTGGGCCAGAGAGCACCGTCAATGGCAGCCAGGACACTGGAATCACGTGATCTTCAGTGACGAGTCTAGATTTCTGGTCTATCGTCAAGATGGCCTCATCCGAGTGCGCAGACAAGTGCATGAAGCCTACAACAAAGGTTGTGTAGTGCCAAGAGTCCAAGCTGGAGGTGGTGGGGTGACCGTTTGGGCTGCTTTTCATGCAGGGGGCAAAACTGACCTGGTTGTTCTGAATGGAAACCTGAACCAGTTCAAGTGCAGGGCCATTCTGGAAGAAACATTGCTTCCATTTGCTCGTGCAGCCTTTTGAGGAAACGTTGTCTTCCAAGCTGACAATGCACGGCCTCATCGTGCTCGCATGATCCAACACTTTCTTGCTGATTGTGGTGTAGAGCATATGGAGTGGCCTGCCATGTCCCCGGATATGAATCCGATAGAGAACTTGTGGGCAGAATTAATGCCTCAAATCGACCACTTGGACCAGCAGCCGACCTCTGTGCATGAATTGCAGCAGGCTATTGTCACTGCATGGCAAGCGATTCCTGTCCAAAGCTTGGCAAATCTCGTGATCAGCATGCCTCAACGTGTACGTTCTCTCCTGAATGCTCGTGGGGGTTACACGAAGTACTGAACTGTAATTTTACTGTCCGTAATCCCAGTCGTAATTTAACTTTTGTTTTTGTTAAAAAATGTTTTGGCTAATGTGCAAAATAAAGAGATACTTCTGGAAAACGTACAGAAGTTTAACACAGTACTGTCCATGAATTGAGTTCGATATCAGTTTACATCACTCTCAAGGATCAATTTATTTGTATCGAAATGTCAAATGTGGTTTTTGTTTCTTTTAAAGGTCACATTAACAAAATCTAGAATAATTTCAACATAATTCCAATGAACTTTTGGTTCTAAGACATCTTGAAAAGTAAGTTCACCCCCACAAAAAAAAAATTCCATATTAAATGCCAAGTCTGTATGTATGTATATATATATATGTATGTATGTATGTATGTATATATATATATATATATATATATATATATATATATACATATATATATATATATATATATATTGTTGTGGATCTCGGAGTACGGCGCTCCCATTACCGAGGGGGGGTTTAGTCCCCTCGTCTATTAAGCTGGCCGGCCGAGTACTAGAAGATATCGCGCTCCTTTGCGGGGTTGAGATTGACCAGGGTGACTGGGCAATGGATTCCCAGATACCTTCGCCAACCTCGCCGCAAAGCAGGGCGCTACTTCTGCCCGAGCCACAGACAAGATGGAATTTTGCCGAGTGGTTTAGCAATCCGAAGCTCGAGCCGTTAGCAGAAAGACTAACCCGATTCTAAGCGGTTCCTATATCGTGCCACCGATATTCAATTGGGGACAGGACGCAAGCGATCGGATGAGAGGAACCAAAGTAAAGCAAGAACAAAAAGAATTTATTAATTATGTACAAGAAACCCGAAGAGGAAATGAAAGAAGGGAATATACAAGAAGAAGTAGAAGCAGTGACAAGGGCAGCCTTAAACAGTCTTATATTATCACACGCCCAGTACAATACAAACACACTTACACGAATGGGGTTGTGGTGGTGGGAAGGAAGAGAAGGGTCCAAGCAGATGGTTCCAGGCTCCGGGTCCGCCATGAAGAATGGTAGGCAGCTGGTGTCATTGGCGCGTGACCGGACCTTATAATTATGTGGGGGACTGGGATGCCGCGTACGTAATGTTCGAGCCATCTCTCTCTCGCCCAACGTTCGTCTCAGAGGGTACCCTCGCGCAGGTCGCTCCAACAACGTGACAATCAATCGAGCGCTCCCCGTGCAGTTCATTCACAATCAGCATCCCCCGGCGCAGTCCGTCATCAATGGCCTCCCCTCGCGCATCTCTTACACAATTGATGGCTCCCTGCGCAGTCCTTAATCAATGGCCTCCCCTCGCGCATCTCCTACACAATTGATGGCTCCCTGCACAGTCCTTAATCGATGGCCTCCCCTCGCTCATCTCCTAAAGGGCTTCGCGCTCATGCTTATATCACCGTGCGTGGAAAATCAAGCCGCCTTCATAGGGCTACGCCCATTAACGAGCTCACCTCAGCCCTGGTTGGTCAGCGAGGGCACACTGGCTCCACCCTCGATGGCTCGTGGGCAAGGCCACATCTCTTCCCGTGGCTCTGCCCCTTCTTTCCTCGAGCCGACCGCATGTTCAATGGTGGCTTGAGCCAAGCAGCGAACGCTACTGGCAAGCCAAGGAACACAATTTGGAGGAAGGCTACGCCGCAATATGAATTGACAAGGGGACCTACTCTTATTTAATTAATACAACGCAGATTCAACTATTGGGAACAGATCCTTACCTGAAACACATACTAATGAAATAACTAAAGAAGAAGCCTATGGTGTGCTACGTGTTGCTTGTGGCCTAACTAGGGTGTGACCTTTGACCTTTACAAAGGGAATATTTACAAGTTATTATTTACAAGTATTTACGAGTGAAGGGTTCTCAAAACCGCAACACGGCACCCTCATTACCTCCAGGGCCGTCCCGGCCCGACAGAACTTTAACTTAGTGTGACACTCAAGTGTGGTAACCCTCTACTATTAACTTCACCCTGAGTGCGACATTTTAAAAACAACTAAGTATGTCCCGCTTGCTGCGTTGAATTCTATCTATCAGACTCACGCCCACAGGATAACCGAATCACGGAACAAATTCTCAAACTACACATTGATGGTGGGGAGCATTATTTACAAAGACACTACTTGGTATTTACAACGCGAACCCAGGACCTGTCTTTTGGGAAACAAAAAGAAGATCTTTTGAGAAGAGGAAGGGCATACACTGCACTGCACCGATACCACAAGCACCAATAAGCACCAAAACACCAATATGCACAAAGCACCCAAAAGCACCATAGAGAGAATTGCACCACAAATGAAAATGCACAGTCAGCACCATCCAGTGCACAGTTCAACACAATATAATCAATGTCAATGTAAATGGTGTCCGACGTCTTCCCTGGTGGGCCGATGGCTGCTGGGCCGATGGTTCAGGGTGACTTCTTTGCTTGAGGCCTATTGGAAATCTAAAAAGAAGGCACAAAACACGCCCATTTCTTTTTAATGATGGCTAGCAGGGGCCAACTAAGGGTGGTTCACCTGCATGGCTTAGGTGCCACCGTGACCGTGGTCCGCAAGCAAGATTCCCAGCAGCGATGCCAGGCCCCAAAACGTGGGGTCCATAAATGTGGTGCTAGGCCACAGACCTGTGGTCCATATGGTGGTGCTCGGCCACAACAACGTGTGGTCCATAAGTGTGGTACCGGTCCAGGCAGGCAGCAGCGAGGGTGCTGGCACACAACTGCGGGCACCTGCACACTCCCCCCGGGCCCAAAAGAAACAAATCCATGAGTGGGGGAAGGAGGACAAGCAAGCAGCGGGGCAAGATTGCAAGGGTACACATCAACACAAGGTAATGCAGAGGTGAGGTGCACAGGAGAGCGAGCCAAGAAAGCTCATCCCTAACTTACGTCCCCCCCCCCCCGTCACCTAATCTACCCTTGCCCTTACCCTGTATTTACACAATTTTACAAATTCGTCACTACGTCTTGTCTTCCCCATATCTCCCCTCTATACCAAATTCGTCATCAGTCCCAATTTCTCATTAAACCCTTTATTCCGAATTTACCATCAACCCCTCATAAGGAGGAAGAAATGGAACAATGAGCACAATGTCACACCCACGTCATGATGCGTCTTTCATACCAAATGTCTGCAACCAACGGTGGTGTGGAGTCCTATCACCTTGGTGAGTGGATGCGGATGGTGCGAAGAGACTTTCGATCCTAACTATCTCCTAAATGACTTCAATACAATTTACACTACCCAGGGTCTTTCCCTGCAAAACCATTGGCCATTTTTACTCTATGTGGTTCTAAGAACCGAACTCCCATTGACCATACCGTGGTGCTCACCAATTTGGGGTCTCACTTCCCGGATTCTACTCCCTGTGCCCAAGCACAATTTCCGGGCTGGGTTGTGTGGCGCTCCCAGCAGGTCCGCTCACCTGCACACCTCCGCCACTGCAGTTGTCTCCCGAGCCCACCTGCTCCCCACCCCAACCCACATGGGGAAGGCCCCCTGGCGCTCTCACCCCCTACCGCCCTCTCTGGCATCGGGCTACCCGGGTCCATCCTCCGGATCCCCGAGCCCCATTGAAATCTACTGGCTCCCAGAGCCTACCTGCGGCCTCACCCGGCCGACAGACCAAAAGTGGCGGAGTGTCCATTTAATCTTTCTCACTAACAGGCCACATGCCCAGCCAATTTACTCTACTAATGCACCCAACACAACACTCCCGTGCAACTACCCGCACCACAGCTGCTAATATCCAACCACAATTTACCTACTCCCTCTACCTAACTTTTAAACTACCCTGCCCGGGTACTCATGAGGGGGTCCATCTTCCCCACTCACCCCTTTCGCACCAACCACTCTACTCCACGTATTCCACACTACTCGCTCCATACCATCCATGCCATACTCCATTTACTCCATGCTCCATTCACTCCAGACCATCTATTCCATACAACCATTCTTCATTCACCTGTACTTTCACTTGCACACCTTGTGCCCACACACCTGGTGGCACCTGCACACCTGGTGGCACTTGCACCCTCCTTCCCTCCAGGACCATTCACTCAATACAATACACTCAACTCAATGCACAATCACACCTTTCACAATACTCTGCTCAATCACTTCCTACACACACACTGCATCATCTGATCTACCTGGTTTTCCCTCTAACTTAGTGCTTCCCATCTTCCCTTATACTATTGCACATCCCACGTCATTATCATCCAAACTAATCTACCTATGTCCCCTACTACAGGTATGATGTCGCTACTTAAATCTACAGTTACCTATGGTCATCTTTCTAAATCCCTATACATTATCCAAACCCTCCCTGGCTTGGTTTTCACCGCCATACCCCATAAACCTATAGCTCCTTTGCCCCCAAACGTGAGGGATGGTAAAGATACCACCCCCCGACACTGGGTATCAATTTCCAACCATCACTATTCGCAATTTCGAATCACTAGTAATTTCAAGCCAATTCCCTATCAATTCCACACAATAACACGATCATCATCACAGTCTGCTATATCTGAGCCTCCTCGGTACGTCATTGCATTATCAAAGCTCGGCTTCGCAAAGCCGAGCAATGCATACGGGTCGTTTGGTCTACTGTAGGTTGAGTCCGTCGGGCATTCGATTCAAGGGAGGAGGTTTGGTTGGGCCAAGGCTCCAAGCACCATCCCGGCGTGGGGCATTGCGCTCCCAAGCACGATGGCCTAGCCTTGCCCGGGTAGAGCGCCGCCATCACAAGGGCATGCCGCTCCGACCCCTCCGCCTTCCTCTCGAACCGGGCCGGTCGCTTTGCCTGGCAAAGCGTGGACTCGACAGTGCAGGGCGGGGCCCGGCCCAGATCGTGCATGACGGTTCTTTTGAAACCGCCGTGATTACGACCCTCGCCGGTTCCCGCAGTACACAAAGCCCGGCACGGACCGAGAGCTCGCGTCGGATAAACGTCGGCCTGAATGCTGTCCTGGTTAACGTCGATGCCTTACTCGCATGCTCACATCCACACGCGACTCTTCCCATACTCACACATCCAGGTGTCTCAGCGCCTCTCATGTAACCCATACATTCCCTGCACTCTATCACCGCACTCTCTCTCAATGCACACTCTTCTCTCGGCACACTCACACTCTCCGTTACACACCTTTCTTCCCCCGTTACGTCCTCCGTAACACTCCCAACGGGTGTGCACTCCTGCACATACCCACTCAGTGCACACCTACCCAGGGGTGTGCAATCTGTTGCACACCCAATCACGCGCTCCACAACCAACTCAGGTGTGCATCCCCGCACACTCTCTCCATCCATCTCACTCTCCTGGTCACACTCACTCCTACTTCCACACCCTGTATCGCATTCATCACTCATACACTCTGACGTGCATTCGCTCTCGCACTCGGTAACACACTCGCGCCTCGACGCCATTCACACACACGCGCCATTTTCTCTCACACCACTCACAAGGGACCTTCCACCAATGCCCGGGTGCCGTCTCAATCCCAAACGCGCGAGAATTCTTTTCGCGACAAACACTTTGCCGAAAAATCTCTTAGCCCCATACACAGCCCGACTCACCTTCGGGGTTCTTCTTCTTCGCTGCACGCACCTGCAAATCTTTCGAAGGATTAAGCACGGCATCATGATGCGAGCACGGACTTTGCACATTTTCCATCTCTGCCTTCTGCGAGTGCTTTTCTACATCCGCTGTCTCTCCAATTTCCAATATTCCCATTCCAATTTGAATTAATTATTTTTCCTTGTTAAGCCCGACGACTGCTGGCGCGCTTACAATTTTTCTTTTCTAATTCGGCGGTCGCCGGCTTCCCCATACCACGGGTCGCGATTTCTATCCTGGTCCACGTGACTTTGCCTTGCTCAGCCTCGCTTTCTCCGCGCTTCTCAAGCCGCGCTACCTCGTCGCATACCCGTGTGCCCCTCCCGCTCGACCTGTGGTTAACCTCCCTCTCCAATTATTTTGCCTCATACGTGGCTTTGTCCCTCGTCAACCCCTCATTAATTTCTTTGGCTTGGCCATTCATGTCCTCCAATTCACCCCCTAATTTGCCCTCTAATCCTCCCAATTTGCTTTCTAACCCCCCAATTTGACTTCCCATGTCATTTCTCAATTCCCCAATTTGACCTCCCAATTCATTCCTCAACCCTTTTATTTCACTAGTGGACTTATCACTTTGGGTGTCCAATTTGTTTTCCAATCACTCCCTGTTCTTTTCCAGGTCTTCACCTGTCTTGACCATAAAGCCCCTCATCTGCACCATAAATAGGCCCCAGTCCATTGGCACTGCGGGCTCGGCTGCCGTGACCATGTGCGAGGCCCCGCCATCTTGTGCTGTCGCGACCACATGCGAGGTGCCGCCATCTTGTGCACCTGCAACCCCCTCTACCGCACCTTCTTCAACCTCCTCTTCCATTACTCCCACTGCCTCCCTGGGGTCCTGGGTTGACTCTAACCCCTCTTCTATCTCCCCCACCGGCATCCAATCGCCTTGACCATCCATGGCACGATTTAAATTTGGTTGTTAAATACTAAATTTCGGCCGCCCGTAATTTTGACCAAATTTTAAAGATGGATTTAAAAGTTTGGTTCCGGTCCAATCCCACTCCCTGACACCAATTGTTGCAGCCAATAGCACAATTGGTGTCCAAAATTTGGTCCAAATAAATTTAGTCCAAGGTTCTAAATCCCAACTCCTGACTACCAAATGTTGCGGATCTCGGAGTACGGCGCTCCCCTTACCGAGGGGGCGGGGGGGGGGGGGGTTTAATCCCCTCGTCTATTAAGCTGGCCATCCAAGTCCTAGAAGATATCGTGCTCCTTTGCGGGGTAGAGATTGACCAGTGTGACTGGTCAATGGGTTCCCAGATACCTTCGCCAACCTCGCCGCAAAGCAGGGCGCTACTTCTGCCCGAGCCACGGACAAGATGGAATTTTGCCGAGCGGTTTAGCAAATCAAAGCTCGAGCCGTTAGCATAAAGACTAACCCGATTCTGAGCGGTTCCTATATCGTGCCACAGATATTCAATTGGGGACAGGACGCAAGCGATCGGATGAGAGGAACCAAAGTAAAGCAAATGAATGAATGAAAGAACGATCGTTTTAAGGCCATTTTCCCTGCTAGAGCAGGGGTTAGCCTTGCGGGCCCCATGACAATCATGGTTCCCTGTTTGAGGCAATGTTTTTATGGCCGGATGCCCTTCCTGACGCCAACCCTTGGTCATGCTCTTAGGATGCGCAGGGATACGGTGTACCTATTCT
Source organism: Myxine glutinosa (assembly GCF_964187855.1). Taxonomy (NCBI): domain Eukaryota; kingdom Metazoa; phylum Chordata; class Myxini; order Myxiniformes; family Myxinidae; genus Myxine; species Myxine glutinosa. The sequence goes on along the minus strand of NC_136263.1, from coordinate 176,079,427 downwards.
AAATCAGGGTACACACCGTGATCATTCATCCCAGCAAGCTGGTACTCAATTTGCCGACCTCGGAAGGATGACAGGCTGAGTCAACCCCCCTGGGTTAATTCAGCAATCGACCGGGATTCAAACCCAGGATCCTTGGATCCCAAGCCGGCACCCTAGCCACTAAGCCAACACCAGGCTAACCAAAGTAAAGCAAGAACAAATATAATTTATTAATTATGTACAAGAAACCCGAAGAGGAAATGAAAGAAGGGATTATACAAGAAGAAGAAGAAGAAGCAGTGACACAGGGCAGCCTTAAACAGTCTTATATTATCACACACCCAGGACAATACAAACAGATTTGCACGAATAGGGTGGTGGTGGTGGGAAGGAAGAGAAGGGTCCAAGCAGATGGTTCCAGACTCCGGGTTCGCCGTGAAGATTGGCAGGCAGCTGGTGTTGTTGGCGCGCGACCGGACCTTATAATTATGCGGGGGACTGGGATGCCACGTACGTAATCTTCGGGCCAACTCTCTCTCGCCCAACGTTCGTCTCAGAGGGTACCCTCGCGCAGGTCGCTCCAACAACGTGACAATCAATCGATCGCTCCCCGCGCAGTTCGTTCACAATCAACATCCCCCAGCGCAGTCCGTCATCAATGGCCTCCCCTCGCGCATCTCTTACACAATTGATGGCTCCCTGCGCAGTCCTTAATCAATGGCCTCCCCTCGCGCATCTCCTACACAATTGATGGCTCCCTGCGCAGTCCTTAATCAATGGCCTCCCCTCGCGCATCTCCTAAAGGGCTTCGCGCTCGCGCTTATATCATCGCACGTGGAAAATCAAGCCGCCTTCATAGGGCTACGCCCATTAACGTGCTCACCTCAGCCCTGGTTGGTCAGCGAGGGCTCACTGGCTCCACCCTCGACGGCTCATGGGCGAGGCCACACCTCTTCCCATGGCTCCGCCCTTCTTTCCTCGAGCCGACCGCATGTTCAATGGCGGCTTGAGCCAGGCAGCGAACACTACTGGCAAGCCAAGGAACACAATTTGGAGGAAGGCTACGCCGCAATATGACTTGACAAGGGGACCTACTCTTATTTAATTTATACAATGCAGATTCAACTATTGGGAACAGATCCTTACCTGAAACACATACTAATGAAATAACTAAAGAAGAAGCCTATGATGTGCTACGTGTTGCTCGTGGCCTAACTAGGGTGCGACCTTTAACCTTTACAAAGGGAATATTTACGAGTTATTTTTTACAAGTATTTACTGGTGAAGGGTTCTCAAAACCGCAACAATATATATATATATATATATATATATATATATATATTCTCCATAGGTCTGGTTTGGGAGGGGTTTCAAAAACAAATATCCACCATTTTGTTTACTCACCTAGCTTTGAGGCCTCTTTTGTTCGGCCGGCAGTTTCTTGCTCTCTCTCACAGTTTTACTTCAACTCTAATTTGATATCTCATTTCATTTTTCACAGTCGCTATCATGGTTTTAGACTCGGTTGAAAAAAACGAGAATAAAATTCGATGAAAGCTACCGTTTATAGAACAAAATGCATTTTCAAAGGCCTGTAACATAAAGGCCATTCATTGAGTCTCCCTCACGGATTTATCTCGACTAATTCACCATCACAGTCGCTGAGATGGTTCAAGTCTCAGTTTCAGCTGAAGTTGAGAAAATCTGCGACATGTATTCCAACAGCCGTTTTGAATGTGTCAACTGTTATGTGGGCACGGGGAAAGAGAGAGGGGAATGAGAGAGGGGAAGGAGAGAAGAGAATGTTCCCAGGACTTCGTTATTTATATTATTACTTAGTAAAAATACAGCGACTGAATACTTAATTTCAGGATCGAACCGGAGTCTAATTATATTTTTCCATATCCCTGGGGTGTATATACAGAGTTTGTTTTAAGCGAGTCAACTCTTTTCCAACCATGCAATTAAACAATACAGTACTTCAAAAATCGACATAATATTGTAAACTAACTATGGAATACAATATTTATTAATAACGTTTGGTTTTAATCTATTTTTACTTTGTAAAGTGAAATGTTTTCGATACATTCAAGTTTAAAAATGAAGAAGTATCATGGGCTCTATAGGCCTACGATCGGTCTCTGTATGCTCTGTATGGCTGTATGATCGGATGTGCATTTTATGACTCAATCAACACGTCTTCGATCATTAATTACTTTTTGAACAACTCAAGCAAAGGAAACGAGGTAATGCCTGTTTCGATCCGAGCGATTATATACCGCCCAAAGAAAATGCATTTTGTAGCTGCAGGTGTGTGTGTGTGTGTGTGTGTGTGTGTGTGTGTGTGACACACTCCCCTCTGTGCGAGTGTGACCCACTCCCCCCTGTGCGAGTGTGACCCACTCCCCTGTGATTGTGTGTGTGTGACCCACATCCCCGTCCGTGTGCGAGTGTGTGTGTGTGACCCACTCCCCCATGAGTGTGTGTGTGTGTGACCCACTCTCCCATGTGTGTGTGTGTGACCCACTCTCCTGTGTGTGTGTGTGTGTGTGACCTACTCCCCCGTGTGTGTGTTTGTGTGTGTGTGACCCACTCCAGTGTGTGTGTGTGTGTGTGTGTGTGAGACCCACTCCCCCATGTGTGTGTGTGTGACCACTCACCCCCCCTCCCCCCCATGTATGTGTGTGGCCCACAGTCCACACCCCCATGTGTATGTGTGTGTGTGTGTGACCCACTCCCCCATGTGTATGTGTGTGTGTGTGTGTGTGTGTGACCCACTCCCCCATGTGTATGTGTGTGTGTGTGTGTGTGACCCACTCCCCCGTGTGTGTTTGTGCAGGGCCGGATTTAGACATGTGGAGTCCCCTGGGCAGCCTTCATTAGTGGAGGCCCACCCTACCTTAGAATACTAAAAATGTGACAAGACATAGTTACAGTCATCCATAAAGTATATTTTTCAACTACAAATAATCTGAATAAAAATGTACATCTATAAACATCATGATCAATCTATATAAGAATCTAGTTCCTATGTTTCAAGCATAAATAATTTGAATAAGCAAGCAGGCACATCTTTAAACATCATGATCAATCTATAAGAATCTACAAAGTTCCTATGTTTCAAGTATAAATAATTTGAACAGTGAATAAGCAAGCAGGTCAATCATGATCAATCATAAGAATCTAGTAAAGTACCTAATACCTATATTTACAGACCAGGCACTTTACGAGACTTGACCCTTGCAAAGTCTTGGTTCAATTTGTCGAAGTCAATCTCTCTGAGAATGTCACATTCAATACTCATCAAGGCCAGGTGACTGAGCCTATCATGACACATTGTAGTACGGAGTCTGTTCTTGATGAACTTCATTTTACTGAACGAACGTTCTCCAGAACAGTTTGTCACCATGAGCACCAAGTACATCCATAGCATTATCTCGACATTTGGAAATGTATCCGCAACTTTCTTGTCCATCAACAGTTTGTAAAGGAAATGTTCTCTCCCTATCTTATCATCTTCGTATTCCAGTAAATGAGTGAGGAAGGCTGCAAACTGCACAAGTTCAACACCAAGTGTTTGATCTAGATCATCCTTGTACTCAGCAACCAATTTTGCTGCAGCTGCTTCGATTTCATTGCAGTCTGGTGAATCCAGTTTACGCAAGAAACCGAAAAGAGAACAGGTGTTCTCATATGCTTCCAATCGTTGCTCCAATGAACTCAGAAACTGATCAATTACTGGAAGAAAATTCTGAACTCGAAATTTTCAGACAGTGAGAGTGCAGCTTCTTCTGATCGTCTGTATGTGGAGGTCCCCTGGTTGTGGAGGCCCCTGGGCAAGTGCCCAGCTTGCCCATTCCTAAATCCGGCCCAGTGTGTGTGTGTGTGTGTGTGTGTGTGTGTGTGTGTGTGTGACCCACCCCCACATGTGTGTGACCCACCCCCACATGTGTGCGACCCACCCACACGTGTGTGCGACCCACCCCCATGTGTGTGTGTGTGTGTGTGTGTGTGTGACCCACCCCCATGTATGTGTGTGTGACCCACTCCCTCATGTGTGTGTGTGTGACCCACTCCCTCATGTGTGTGTGTGTGACCCACTCCCCTGTGGGTGATCCACTCCCTGGTGTAGTGTGCGTGATGTGGGAGGGATTCGGGGGTTGGGGGGGGGGGGAAGGGGGAAGGATTTGAGTGCTTGAAGTCATGTTTTACATGAGATGTAATGACACATTTCAAACTGTATTTCCCATGTGCACGCACATATATTCACATGTTATCAGAAGTAAATATACTCAAAGGCAAAAGTTATTGTGACACACAAACAACAAACACAATCAGTGTTAAACTTTTACTGTCGCGAATGAAATGTTATTACATGGAAAGACAAATGTTTCAAGGTGTGGTAACGATCAACAGTCCATAAGAACAGCGCACATGGCATATGCAAATGAGCCACAACACAAGAGGGGGTTCACAAGCAAGTTCACACGGTCAGTAGCGAGTGTGTCCACCTTGTGCATTGCTGCAGGCCTGGCACCTCCGCCTCATTGAGGCCACTAAACGTCGATGAAAGTCCTGGGGAAGATCATTCCATATGCGAGGAAGGATTTGGCGGAGTTCCTGCAGCGTTGTTGGAGGATTCGGATGACGTCGTAAACGTCACTCCATTTCATCCCAGACGAGTTCAATGGGTGACAAATCAGGGGATCTTGCGGGCCTGGTTAACACATTAACATTATTCTGATTAAGATACTGCTGTACAACTCGAGCAATGTGTGGTCTGGCGTTATCGTGTTGAAACGTCACTCTAGGGCCGTTCTGTTGCAAAAACGGTAAAGCGGCCATTTGCAAAATCTCGTCTCGGTACCTCACAGCATTCAAGTTCCCCTCAATCACAATCATTGGCGTCCTTGCTGCAGCTGTTATCCCACCCCAGATCATAACGCCCCCACCTCTAAAATGATCCCCTTCCAGAACACATGGCCTGATGTAACGTTCACCTGTGCACCTGTAGACACGTGTCCTGCCGTCAGCTCGGTGAAGCTGTGCCAAATGGTGTTTCTATGGACGTTGAATCGACGAGCAACGTCACGCTGCGAGGTACCAGACTGAAGCATACCTATAGCTCTCCATCTGTCATTTTCCCCGAGGCGTGGCATGTCGAACTTGTTCCAGAACGATGAATAGAGGTGTTTTTCTGACTTCTGCACTTCGTAAGACTGCATTGAGTGGAAATGATAAGCGTCTGGTTGTCTGGCCTTTTAAAGTGAACATTGCTGGCCATTTTTCTCGAATATGTCATGCTTCTTGCAAATTTCGTGCAATTCGAACAGCAACTGCTTGGTTGCGTTTCTTCGACCATTTTAACACACTCTTTCTCTGGTTCAAATCTAAAAATTCATTCACAAGATTACCAATGAAAAAATTCCATGTCACAATAACTTTTGCCTCTGAGTATACATTGTGTAGATTACATCATTTGTGGATCTGATAACTTGCCAGTAACCAGTTTGTAAAACTGAATGTGCAACATCTAAATGAAGACGTCCATGCCCGTGGGAATCCCATGGGTGACCCCACTCGTATATATATATATATATATATATATATATATATATATATATATATATATATATATATATTCAACGACTGGTTCTACAACTGGTTCTTTGAAGAAGAAGACAACCTTGATGTGAGACCTGAGCCTCCCAGCCCCAGACTGGTTCCGAGATGTGTGGATAGGAATGTACTAGCTGGAACCTTATTGTTGATTGCAAATTATATCAGCCTGCATCAAGATAAGCAACTCGTGATAATCTCTGAGTATGAATAGATTTACTATGGAGAGCCACCTACGTGATTTTGGCCTGAGCCTTTCTTTGCCCACTCTGTGGCTGATCAGAGCGGAGTTTCTAGAACCACGGTCCTCCCCATAATGTTTGGTGTATACTTTCCTTACCTGGCTATTGAGCAGACAACTGTGAGCTCTCTGGACATGGTAACCGTTTCCTTTGCTACCAACTTCCTTAAATACTACCACCGGTTGGTCTTTGTTCTTCGAGGGACTGTCGCTTCCTTCAAGACCGCCTATTTTGTCAATGACGGGTGTGGGCGACACTGCTCGATGCACTGATACGCTTGTGCAGAGATTTGCCTCCTGTTGGTCGCTTCATTTGCCTCGCTATGGAACGTGGTGTGTCCTCGGCAAGACACCGACATATTGTGGCATCACTGGACCACCCGTGGTGCTCCGTCCATGGGATTGTGGGTGGTCAGGTGCATTCAACATTAAAGTTCCGGCTCACGTACATCCTTCCCCTGCTGGCATGATCTTGCAACCTTATCCTTTTGAGTCTTGTTGCAACCTGGAGTATACTGGGGATTGTTGGACACCACCACCCCCTGAGTCACCACCTATACCACTCCCGCCACCTGTGCTGGTCCGGGTTCCGGAGGCCCCTTTGGAGGTTGCCACAACTGTACTGCCTGGCATGGATCGCTGACTTTCACCCTGTGGTCAGCCATTCAGCCGTGATTCAGTGCTATAGCCGGCCGGCCCTCAGCTATTCCCTGCTCCCGACCTGTAGTCAGGGCCCTCAGGGATATTTTGGTTCAAATTCTTCCAAAAGCATCAAATTTGGCACAGATGTTGCCCATGCCATAATCTTTCGATTTTTGACGGGCGCCAAGGGCGGTATGATCCGGGGACCATACCAGTCCATGCCACCATGTCACCTGACCTATGACATCATAATTAGGATATGCATCCAATCACATGGCGTACTATAAGTGGTCAAAGTTCAAAATGAATCGATCGAAAAATGAAGGCAGGGATCCATTTTTAAGGTTTTCATAAAATCCAATATGGCCGCCAGGTCACATGACCTATGACGTCATATTTATGACATGTATACAATCATGTATACATGAACCCGGATCATGATCGCACAAAAATTAAACGCAAGGATATGGCATACAGTTCATAAAACATCAAAATCCGTACCTTTGTAATTAGACTGATGAACTGCATATGCCTGAAAATTAGGAAATAGACATGTAAATATTTCCTCTAATTGTCAAAAATAAGGTCAGAGTTCGATTACCCAACCCCAGAAACATAAAATGGTGAACCTCGCGTAAATCTTGACAAAAAACTCAAAAACCGACATGTTTGACTCAAAAATGACATTGAAGATGACCTTGAGGGTTGACCTTGACCTTGAATCATCAAAATAACATCATAATTGGATTCCTCGACCTCGAAAACTCCTGAAAAGTGGTATCATACATGATTCCAACCCTTTTGGTTATTTAACTGATTTTCCTCTAATCCGGGTGGCGGCCATTTAGTATTTCGCCAATATGGGCCCCCCCCGGGGGGGGGGCGCCCGTCTTGGCGCCCGTCAAAAATCTAAAGAGTATGGCATGGGCAACATCTGGGCCAAATTTGATGCTTTTGGAAGAATTTGAACCAAACGGCCCCAAAATATCCCTAAGGGCCCTGAATACTGCGTGGAACCAGTCACTCTTGGCAACCGTGTGGATGTCAGCATGATCGCATCTTATCCAGATTGTATAAATATGAAATAATCAACACTCAAAAAAACGAACTAGAACAGCACTCTTTGAGGTCACTACGTTGACTGATATGCCTCCGCCCCCATTATTACATCATTATCATACCTGTATCAAGTTTGATTTAAATCCATTCAGCTGAGCCAAAGTTAGCACCTTTTTGCCTGACATTACCTCTGACCTTTGACCTATTGACCCCAAAATTTAATCAGTTCATGTTTACATCATTATACATACCTGTACCAAGTTTTAATTTAAATCTCTTTGGCTGTTCACAAGTTCTCACATTTTTACCTGACATGACCTCTGACCTTTGACCTAGGGACCCCCAAATTCTAATCAGTTAATCTTTACATCATTATACACATCCGTACCAAGTTTGAATTAGATCCCTTTAACCGTTCTCAATTTATAGACCTATTACAGACTTTGACCTTTGATATCTTGAACCCAAAATCCAATCATTTAATGTTTCCATCATTATACATACCAGTACCAAATTTGAATTGGATCACTTCAGCCATTTTCAAGTTACAGACCGAATACAGACTTTGACCTTTGATATATGACCCCAAAATCTAATCACTTAATCTTTACAACATTATACAAACCTGTACCAAGTTTGAATTAGATCACTTCAGCTGTTCTCAAGTTATGGACATATTACAGATTTGACCTTTGACCTCTTAACCACAAAATCTAATCAGTTCATCTTTACATTATTCTACACAAGTGTACCAAATTTGGTCAGAAGCTCCTTACTGGTTCATAAGTTATCGCGGTAACAGTATTTTTTTTACCTAATATGACCTCTGACCTTTGCCGTTTGACCTCGTGACCCCAAAATCTAATTAGTTCATCTTTACCACATTATACATACCTGTGCGAAGTTTGACTAAGATCCCTTTAGCCATTCTCAAGTTATCGCGGTAATGAAAAGCTACCACGGATGGATGGATGGACAGCCGGACGGACGGACGGACAGCCGGACGGACAACCTGAAAAAATAATGGCTCCGACGACTTCGTCAGCGGAGGCATAAAAAAGACCTAAAACAAAAAGTTTTAGTCTTACTAAATAATCTACACTCAAAAAAAGCCTCCAAAAATTAACATGACCATATTTACTATAAAATCTTGGAATGATTCACCTGAAAACTGATTTTGAATGGCAAAAGCATCTTTCAAGTCTATATATATATAATCCCTATCAACAACAAATGCATTCAACAGCACCTATCTGAACTCTCTGAACTTGTACCATGTTGCTGCCACATCAACTAACAACAATACTGGGCATCCTTTGTCATGCGAAGTCCTTCCTTGGCACACCTGAGCTCCTCACCACATACAAAGGCTTTCATCCACAGCTCAATGGAATACTGCTCTCCCCTATGGGCCGGTGCTCCTGCCTCACTCCTAGTTCGTCTTCACGCTGTTGAAACCAAAGCTTTCAGAATCATTGGAATCTCCCGCGATGAAGCTAACTCCGAAGGCTTTTCACTTGCTCACCGCAGGCAGGTTGGTGGTCTTTCTGTCTTCTACCGACTCCTCTCCGGCCTTGCTCCCCCAGCTCTGTCTGTGCTCTGTCCCCCAAATATTCCTACAGGTCGCACAAGATCTGCAAGCAACCCTATTATGGTTAAACTGCCAAAATCAAGACTCTCTGCTCACCTTCACTCCTTCATTCCTCTTTTCCCCCGCCTTTGGAACAAACTCCCTCACTCTCTTCAATCCCACTCCTCCCTCCAGGTCTTTAAAACAGCTGTTCACCACCATCTCTTATCTTCCCCCATCCAACACCTTGATCTTTTCTACCCCTGTTAATTCACCCCAGATCCACTTTTTTGAAATACTGACTTCTTTTCCTGGAAGTCCTAGCAGTGTCCATGTGTTTTTTTTTAACCTCTCCCACGCCTCCCCCTTCCCACGCCTCCTCCCCCCCCCCAAGCCCTCGTGTGCTTCCCTCTCGCTCCCCATGTTGTCTCCCGCTCCCTTTATCATGTTTTATGTGTAAGCATGTAGCGGTTACCGCTGGATGCACACAATCGCCTTGCACCGGCCAGAACACGGCCAGACGCGCCTCTCCCGGGCATGCCCGGGACTCACTGTTCCCGGGCACGCCCGAACCTCCCGGGCACGCCCGGTCTCGTCTTTCCCGGGCATACCCGCTCTTGCCTTTCCAGCGCTCGCCCAGAGCGTCCGGGCATGCCCGCTATCGCCTTTTCAGGGCTCACCCAGAGCGTCCGGGCATGCCCGCTATCGCCTTTCCAGGGCTCGCCCAGAACGTCCGGGCATGCCCGCTATCGCCTTTCCAGGGCTCGTCCAGAGCGCCCGGGCACGCCCAGCCTCGACTTGCCAGGCCGCAGCCAAACACGCCCGGGCAGGTCCAGACTCGCCTTTCCAAGGCTCGCCCTTGACACCCGGGCATGCCCGGTATAGCTTTTGCCGGGCAAACTTCCCGACATAAATGTGTATATATTGTAACGGTTTTGAGAAGTGTAACGAATTTGAGAAGTGTAACGGTTTTTAAGAAGTGTAACAATTTTGGAGGAAGTGTAACGAATGTAAAAAAGTATGGTTTTGTTATGTGTAAACACCCTCGTAATGTAAATAATGGTCGCAGCCGTCCTCCTAGTTAATTCCATGAAACTTACACGCAGGCCACGATATATCTTTTTAAATAGTGTATTTCCTTATTCCATGTAGGCTAAATATGTGTTTCCCACTAGATTGACTTTGCATTGTATCAAACAAAATAAGCGTAGGCCCTTCCAATTTCCCCAAATCATCTCCGCTCTCCAAAGTTCCTTTCAAAAGGGTGCGAGTTGTGTTCAATCCCGCAAGCCGCCATTGCCCATGTGCTAATCTCGGAGAAGAAAGGCGTGTCTCCACCTCGTCATAGAGGGGAGGAGTGAGCCAGAGGGTCGCATGGCCAATCAGTACCGCGGTGAGCGACCCGGTAGGCGTGCCCTCGCAGCCGGCGGCTTGATTCCGCCCCGAGTTATAAAAGCGACTGTAAGGGACTGCTTCACCAGATGACCCGGGAGATGAGCGAAGAGGCGACACCAAGAGGAGCGGTGAGATGCGAAACGCTCCAAGCCAAAGAGGAGAGGTACTCGGAAAGGAAACCAGCTTTGGTGAGACGCGCTGAAAGGAGGGAGATGGCTCCACCCGAAGGAGAGGAGCAGGTGTGCCCGAGCCAGCGCGTGACGTCTACAGCATCGGCAGCGGATACGCGACGAATGGTTTTCCCGCCAAAAACCGCGAGGAATTGAGAGCTGCTGCCTCCGACCCTGCCTCCCTCTCCAGCAATCCACCTCAAGCCCACCAGCCTGCAATATCCCCCGTGTAAGTGTGAACGTCGTCTGTCCTACTCGTTGTCTTGGGGTTAAGTAAATTGAATAGAATAAGCTAACGATGCACTGTGTGACTGCTTTTTCCATCCATTGCTTGTAAATAATTTTGGTCGCTCTTTCTTTTTGCTTGTGTGTGTATAATAAATCTGTTCTTCCTCCGTACTCTGTCTTCTTCTCTTTTCCTTCTCTTTCGGTCGCTTTAGAGGTTTCCCGATTGAATATCTGCGGTGCGATCTGGTCAACGTCGGGTGGAATCGGGTTCTAATCGGGGAGTAACTGTTCGGACGCGGTAATACCAACCGCTCGGTAAAATAACATCTAAAACCGCGTCTGCAACAATTGGTGTCAGGAGTGGGATTCGGACCTGGGACTAAATTTGTTAGGCCCAAATTTTGGAACACCAATTGTGTTATTAAGTAACAATTGGTGTCTGGGAGTGAGATTCGAGGCCCGAACCTAATTTTTAAAACGTCTAGAAAAAATTTTTTGGTCAAAATTACGAGCTGCCGAAATTTGTTTGTTTAAAGAAAAACCCGAATTTTGAGATCGCGCCATGGACAATCAAGGCGATCGGATGTCGGTGGGGGAGATAGACGGGTTAGGGGTAACCCAGGACTTAGGGGAAGAAAGGGAGGAGGAGAGCAATGAGGTGGTTGAGGGTGTATCAGACGCACAAAATGGCGTCCTCGCGCACGAGGTTGCGGGCGCGCAAAATGGCGCCTCGCACATGGCTGCGGCGGCCGCACCCGCTGCACAAGTGGGAGGGATGACCCAAATGCAGGCCCTCATGGAGCAATTTATGGTACAAATGCAGGCGTCCCTCAACCTGCAGGGTGAGCGGTTGGAGGGCCAAATGGGGGTAATGGGAAACCAAATGGGGGTAATGAGGGACGAAGCGAGGGGTACCGGTGAGAAGTTAGACAATAATTTTGAGGGGTTAGACAACGGGATAAAAGAGGTGAAAAATGGGTTAATGGGGTTAGAAAATAGGATGGAGGACAAATTGCGGGAAATAGGGGAACAATCTGCCAGGGAAATCAAACGAATGGGAGAGCAGATAGAGGAGGTAAAAATCGGGGTAGAAACCAAATTGGATGCTCAGAGGGATGAATTGGGACAGATGAGGGTGGCATCTACAAAAGACATGGAGGAGATACGACGAGGTGTAAGTGAGGAGGTTTCGGGGCTACGCGAGGAGGTAAAGCGAGGTGAGAAGCGTATGGAGAAAGAGGTGAGAAATAATACGGCTAGGTTACAGGGGGGAATAGAAGATCTGACGGAGGAGGTGGAACAGCTGACGGAGGGACAAAAAGAACTAGTGGAGCAGGTTCAAAAGAACACTGCGGTACTAGGAGGGTTAAAGGCGACACAAAAAGAAATTAAAAACGAATTAATAGCGACACAGAGGGAATGTCAGATGGTACGTGAGGAACTGACAATGAGGGTGGACGAGGTGACAGAGATAATGGAGACGAAGGACCGAGAGGTGAGGATGCACATAGAGACGGTCACGGTAGCCTTAGAGGACGAACTTGAGGAGACGCACCGGGAAATAAAAGAGGTGAAGCAAAAATTAGAGGAAGTGGAAGAAGAGGTGAGTGAAATTAAGAAGAGACGGACAGAAACTAAAAGAGAAATCCAGGAGGAGGTGATGGAATATGTGCAAGGTCGGTGCTCAACTCATAATGTGATGCTCACTAACCAAATAAAGAGTTTGCAGGTGGCAAAAGAGGTGCGACGACGAGGTACGGAGGTGAGTGGCAATGTATATGATGTGAGGAAAGCTTCAGTCGGCTTGGGGGTTGATTTAGACCCGGGTGTTTGTGAGAGGCCGTTGGTGAAGTGTGTGACAGGTCAGGTGTGCGAAAAAAGAGGTGTGCGAGAATGTCCGACCATGGGGTGTGTGAGGAAAAAGTGCACGCCAAGGAGTGAGTGTGTTGTCAAGAGTGAGTCGGTCGTAGCGCGTGTGCGAGGGAGCACATGGAAGCGCAGTGTGGCGAGTGTTACGGAGGAAGTAACGAAAGAGTGTGTGCAAGAGGATGCGCGAGAAAGGTGTGTAACGGACAGGTGCATGGGGAAAGAGTGCGCTGTCAAGAGTGAAGGAGAATGCACGCCTGTGGTGAGAGTTACAGAGGATGTAACAAAAGAGTGTGCGCGAGAGGATGCGCGAGAAAGGTGTGTAACGGACAGGTGCATGAGGAAAGAGTGCGCTGTCGAGAGGAAGGGTGAGTGCGTTGTCAAGAGTGGTGGTGAGAGTAGTGAGAGTGGCACGGAGCGTGAGTTGGTTGTGACAGGTGAGCGAGGATGTACACCTGGAATGGAAGGATGCACACCTGGAATGGTAGAGCGTGTGTGGGAATGCACATTTGAGTTGGTCGTGAGGCACGTGGTTGGGTGTGCGAGTAAGAGCACACCTGTGATGGTCACAGAGGAGGTGACCGAGGAGGGGGCGCGAAGAGGTGTGTTGGTGAGGTGTGCGAGCGACGAATGTGTGCCAAGGTGTTCGGTGGTCAGGTGTGTATCCAAGTCGGTGAGCGGGATGAGTGTACCGAGGTGTGTAAGGAAAGGTACGAGGAGCATGGGAACAGCTGGAGGTATGAGCAAGAAAGGGGTAGCGTATGCATGTAAGCATGCAGGTGAAGCATCGACGGTAACCGGGTTAGAGGTTAGAACGACTTATAGCCGAATCGGGCCCTCGGTGCGCGTCGGGCAGCTTCGCGTGCCGCGAGAACCAGCGGGGATCCGAACCACGGCGGTTTCGAAAGAACCGCCGTACGCGATCCACGCTGTGCCTCGCTTGGAACGGCCGCGTCCGGGCTCCACTAGGCGGAGCGGGCAGCCTGATAGGAAGGGTCGTCATGGCGACCACTTTCTATTGAGACGTGCCGGCAGGTCGAGATCGGGACATTGGATGGCTCCACGCCGAGATGGTGCATGGGATCTCGGCCCGGGTAAGCCCCCATCCCTGCCCCGAATGCGGGACGTATCCAGCCGCTGGCACAAAACGACCCGCGTTCATTGCTCGGCTGTACGAAGCCGGGCTGTAGACGTGAATTGGCGCACCGAGAGGATGTAATAAGTAGATGGGTGATGAGGATAGTGTTTTGGCCCCGAAATTAGAAAAAAAAAGCAAAATTTGATGATGGTATGGTGATTAGCAGTAAATGGCAAATTGTTGATTTGTTGGATTTGGACGAGCGAAATTGATAGGACCTCCCCGATGTGGTGGGATGGCAAATCCACCATCCCTCACAGGGTGGGGCAAATGCGCTATAGTTTATGGGGTTGATGGCAGTGAAAACTAGCCCGGGTGGGTTAGGATATATCGTGATAGGGACTAGAGATGACATTAGGTAACGTTAAGGTTTAGATAGTGACTGATACCTGTAGTGGGGACGCAGGTAGTTTAGTGTGGATGATAATGACGTGGGAGCGCAATAGTTTAAAGGGACGACTGGGAAGCGCAAGTTTCAGAGGGGAGTAGTTAGCTGAGATGATGCCGTGTGTTTGAAGATTGAACAGGTGTGATTGAACAGGTGTGATTGCACAGGTGTGCAACTGAACAGGTGTGTGGAGCAGTGTATGAGGGAGTAGTGGTGATTGCGTGTTGTGTTGACCAAATGGTCCAGGAAGAAAGGAGGGTGCAGGTGGCACCAGGTGTGAGGGCACAGGTGTGCAACAACAGGTGTATGTGGCTGTGTGGAATAAATGGTAGTGTGGAATATCTGGAGTATTGGAATGGATGGTCGTGGAGTGAGTATGGTGGAAATTGTGGAGTGGAGTGGATGGTGTGAAGGTGTGAATGGGGGAAGAGTGGACCCCATCACGGATACCCGGGGCGGGTAGTGTAAGTGTTAGGTAGAGGGTACAGGTAAATTGTGGTTGGATATTGGCATCTGTGGTGCGGGTGAAAGAATGGTCTTTGGATGGGTGCATTAGTGTTGTGGAAATGGCTGGGCGTGTAGCCTGTTAGTGTGTGTAGTTGGTTGGGCGCTCCACCACTGTGAGGATGTCGGCCAGGTGAGGCCGCAGGTGGGCTCTGGGAGCCGGTAGTAGTTGTTGTGGATGGGGCCCGAGGATCCGGAGGACGGACCCGGGTAGCCCAGTGCCAGAGGGCACCAGTGGGGTGACAGAGCCAGGAGAGGGCTTTCCCCAGTTAGTTAGGTTAGGGTGAGGAGCTAGGTAAGCTCGGGTGGCAACTGCAGTGGTGGAGGTGTGCAGGTGGGTAGACCTGCTGGGAGAGCTACACGTCGCAGCCCAGAAATTGTGCGAAGGCACCGGGAGATGAATCGGGGGAGTGAGACCCCAAATTGAGAAGCACCACCGTTTGGTCAATGGGAATTGGTTTTTAGAACCCATAGTGTAAGTGGCCAATGGATTGGCAGGGAAAGACCCCGGGTAGTGTAAAGTGTGTTAAAATCATTTAGAGGATAGTTAGGATGAAGGATCTCCTCGCACCATCTGCATCCACTCACCTGAGGTGACAGGTACTCCGCACCATGCCATGTTTTGATTATTTTTTATGATGCAAATGTCTGGATTGTGAGACGCATCATGACGTGGGTGTGACATTGTGCTTTGATGTTCCATCTCTGCCTCCTTATGAGGATTGATGATGAATTTGGTGATGGCAAATTTTGAAGTAGAGGGATTGTGGCGACGAATTTGGTATAGGAGAAATATGGGGAAGACGTGACAGTAGTGACGAATTTGTAAATGGGTAGATTTTGTAAATATGGGGTAAGGGCAAGGGTAGTGTAGGTGACAGGGGGGTGACGTACGGTAGGGACGAGCTTTCTCACTTCGCCCTCCGTACGCATTTCGCCTTGCATTGCCTTATTGACGTGTACCCTTGTGACCTTACCCCTCGCTCAATTGTCTTCCCCCCTTTTGTCTCCCACTTGAGGACCTGTGCGCCATTGGGTGCCGAGGGGAGCGTGCGTGAGGTGGCCATTGTGCGCCCGAGATTCCCAGAACCAGCATGCATTGCGTTGATGTACCACTTTATGGACCGCTGTTCTGCGGCCAAGTACCACTTGATGGACCCCAGGTTCTGGGGCAGGGCACCTCTGTTGGAGACCGGCCATAGTGGCCAGGGAATCTTGCTTGCGGACCTCGGTAAGGTGGCACCTATGCCAAACAGGTGGACCACCCTTAGTTGGCCCCTGAGGCCCTAAATAAAAAACGAACACTAGTTGTGCTTTTTTATATTTCCAAGTAGGCCGCATGAAGCCAGAAGACGTCGGGAAGAACATCGGCCCAGCAGAGAAAGAGAAGACCACCACCAGTTGTTTTGTTGTGTTTATTATGAACCATGGTGACTGCGCACCGAGTGGTGCTTTTGGTGCTTTGTGGTGCTTGTGGTGCTTTTGGTGCTTTTGGGTGCTTCGGTGGTATTGGTACTGGTGCATCGATGCAATGCGTGCTGTCTCCTCCCTCCCAACAGGAATTTCTTTTTCTTGTTCCCTAAAAAGAAACAAAAAAAACACAGGTCCTGGGTTGCGTTGTAAATAAGAAATCACGTCATTGTAAATAATGCTCCCCACCGTAAATGTATAGTTTGAGAATAATTCCGTAATTCGGTTAGCTGTGGGCTTGAGTCTGTTAGACAGGGTGCAATGCAATAGGGGGACATACTTATTTGTGTTTTAAGATTGTCACACTCAGGGTCAGGTTAATTGTAGAGGGAATTACACCTACGTGTCACACTAAGTTAAAGTTTAGTAGGCCCGAGCCCGGGCCTGAAGAAAGGAGGGTGCAGTGTAACGGTTTTGAGAAGTGTAACGAATTTGAGAAGTGTAACGGTTTTTAAGAAGTGTAACAATTTTGGAGGAAGTGTAACGAATGTAAAAAAGTATGGTTTTGTTATGTGTAAACACCCTCGTAATGTAAATAATGGTCGCAGCCGTCCTCCTAGTTAATTCCATGAAACTTACACGCAGGCCACGATATATCTTTTTAAATAGTGTATTTCCTTATTCTATGTAGGCTAAATATGTGTTTCCCACTAGATTGACTTTGCATTGTATCAAACAAAATAAGCGTAGTCCCTTCCAATTTCCCCAAATCATCTCCGCTCTCCAAAGTTCCTTTCAAAAGGGTGCGAGTTGTGTTCAATCCCGCAAGCCGCCATTGCCCATGTGCTAATCTCGGAGAAGAAAGGCGTGTCTCCACCTCGTCATAGAGGGGAGGAGTGAGCCAGAGGGTCGCATGGCCAATCAGCTCCGCGGTGAGCGACCCGGTAGGCGTGCCCTCGCAGCCGGCGGCTTGATTCCGCCCCGAGTTATAAAAGCGACTGTAAGGGACTGCTTCACCAGATGACCCGGGAGATGAGCGAAGAGGCGACACCAAGAGGAGCGGTGAGATGCGAAACGCTCCAAGCCAAAGTGGAGAGGTACTCGGAAAGGAAACCAGCTTTGGAGAGACGCGCTGAAAGGAGGGAGACGGCTCCACCAGAAGGAGAGGAGCAGGTGTGCCCGAGCCAGCGCGTGACGTCTACAGCATCGGCAGCGGATACGCGACGAAGGGTTTTCCCGCCAAAAACCGCGAGGAATTGAGAGCTGCTGCCTCCGACCCTGCCTCCCTCTCCAGCAATCCACCTCAAGCCCTACCAGCCTGCAATATCCCCCGTGTAAGTGTGAACGTCGTATGTCCTACTCGTTGTCTTGGGGTTAAGTAAATTGAATAGAATAAGCTAACGATGCACTGTGTGACTGCTTTTTCCATCCATTGCTTGTAAATAATTTTGGTCGCTCTTTCTTTTTGCTTGTGTGTGTATAATAAATCTGTTCTTCCTCCGTACTCTGTCTTCTTCTCTTTTCCTTCTCTTTCGGTCGCTTTAGAGGTTTCCCGATTGAATATCTGCGGTGCGATCTGGTCAACGTCGGGTGGAATCGGGTTCTAATCGGGGAGTAACTGTTCGGACGCGGTAATACCAACCGCTCGGTAAAATAACATCTAAAACCGCGTCTGCAACAATATATTGCTGCCCGATAAACGGGCTTGTCAGAATACCTGAGCTGTTTTGTTTCAATAAAGCAACTCGGACGAATTCCGTCTTTGGTCGCGTCAATTATTTCGACTCGCGTTGGAGCGCAGTTCCTTCATTGGTGACCTACCGACATGGATACGGCAGTGACGCTTAAACTGCCTACCTTCTGGGAGGCTCAGGCGGCTGTTTGGTTCGCTCAGGCGGACTCTCAGTTCGCCCTGCGAGGCATCACCGCGGACGACACCCGCCTCCACCATGTTGTGGCGGCGCTCGGTTCCGCCACCGCGGCCCGCGCCTTGAGCCTCCTCGAGCACCCGCCGGCTGCTGACAAATACGACGCGCTGAAGACACTCCTCCTCGACGCTTTCGCCCTCTCACCGGCGACACGCGCCCGTCCGAGCGCATGGACTATATGCTCTCGTTGCTCGGTGAGCACTCTCCGGATTTTCTGTTCCGCGAGCTGTTCCTTCGCCAGCTGCCTCACCCGGTACGCCTCGCCCTGGCTGGCACGTTGATCACGGATTCCCGCGCCCTCACCAGGGAAGCCGATAAGATCTCCTCGGCGGCCCAGCACATCGGCGCGGTTACCTGGAGCCCGCCGCCGTCCGAGGCGACGCCCACGACACCCGAGCAACCCTGCGCGGTTGGAGGCCGAACTGCCGGTGCAACTGGCGGCCGCCACGCCGCACCGCCCGCTTCCGACACGACGGCCGGGGCCTCCACCTGACCGGGCGTGGTGTTATTACCACGCCAGGTTCGGACACAAGGCTCGGACGTGCCGGCCCCCGTGCACTTTCGGCAGGTCGGGAAACGGCCGGGCCAGCGTTCATTCCCAGCCATGAGCGCCGGCCACTCGGGCAACTTGCTGTTTATTCGGGACAAAGCGTCTGGGCGGCGTTTCCTGTGTGACACCGGCGCCCAACTGAGCATCATACCCGCCTCCGAGCAGGACAGGCCGGACGCCGTTTGCGGCCCCTCTTTGGTCGCTGCTAATGGCTCGGCCATACGCACTTGCGGCCCACGCATCGTCACCCTCTGCTTCGGCAGCCAGCGTTTTCAATGGACTTTTGTGACCGCCTGCGTCCCCATGGCTTTGCTGGGCGCCGACTTCCTCTGCGCGCACGGGCTGCTGGTCGACGTCAAACGTCGTCGCCTTGTCAACGCCGAGACCTTCAGCTCCCTGGCGTGCACGATGAGCAGCTCCGCGCCGACCGAACTGGCGTGCGCCCTCCCGGAAGCGAACGAGTTCGCTCGCCTGCTCGCGGAATTCCCGGCCCTCACGTGGCCGACGTTTTCGGCCATCGCGGTGTGGCACGGGATCAAGCACCACATACCCACTACGGGCCCGCCGGTCTACGCCAGGGCCCGCCGCCTCGACCCGGCCAAGCTCGCCGTGGCGAAGGCCGAGTTCGACGCATTAGAGCACCTCGGCATCGTGCGGCGCTCCGATAGCGCGTGGGCCTCGCCACTGCACATCGTGCCAAAGCCGGGGGGTGGATGGCGCCCGTGTGGCAACTACCGCCGTCTCAACGACGCTACCACCCCCGACAGGTACCCGATCCCGCATATTCAGGACTTTTCCGCCCGTTTGGCGGGACGGGTCATCTTTTCGAAAATTGACCTGATACGGGGCTACCACCAGGTACCTGTCCGGGCGGCCGACATCCCAAAGACGGCCGTCATCACGCCGTTCGGCCTGTTCGAATTTTTGCGGATGCCGTTTGGCCTCAAGAACGCGGCCCAGGCGTTCCAGCGCTTGATGGACGGCGTGCTGCGCGACCTGCCGTTTCTTTTCGTCTATCTGGACGATATCCTCGTCGCCAGCACGTCCCGCGCCGAGCACCTCCTCCACCTCCGAACACTGTTCGGTCGCCTCAGCGAGCACGGCTTAATTGTCAACCCGGTCAAATGCCACTTCGGCGCGACGACCATTGACTTTTTGGGCCACCGCATCACCAAGACCGGGGCCGTGCCGCTGCCGACCAAGGTCGAGGCCATCACCACGTTCCCGCGTCCCCGTTCCATCAAGGCCCTCCAAGAGTTCCTCGGCATGGTGAATTTTTATCACCGATTCGTGCCCCGCGCTGCTCAGCTCATGCGGCCCCTTTACGAGGCCCTCCGGGGCAAGCCGGCCAAGCATGACATTGTTTGGTCCGCGGCCATGGACGCGGCCTTCGCCAGCGCCAAACGGGCCCTCGCCGACGCAATGCTGCTGGCTCACCCGGTGCTCAACGCGCCCATCGCCCTCACTACGGACGCCTCCAACTACGCGGTGGGCGCCGTCCATGAGCAATGGGTGGACGGGGTTTGGCAGCCACTCGCTTTTTTCAGCCGGCAACTCCGGCCGAACGAGTTAAACTACAGCACGTTCGACCGCGAGCTGCTCGGGCTATTCCTGGCCGTTCGCCATTTCCGACACCTCCTGGAGGGCTGCCCATTCACGGCTTTCGTCGACCACAAGCCGTTGGTCTACGCAATGGCTAAGGTCACGGAGCCGTGGTCGGCCCGCCAGCAGCGCCACCTCTCCGCCGTGTCGGAGTTCACCATGGACATCCGGCACGTCGCCGGCAAAGACAACGCCGTGGCCGACTGTCTTTCTCGGGCCAGCGCGAATGCGGTCCACCTCGGCTTGGACTTCGCGCTCATGGCGGCCGACCAGACCACCGACACCTCGGTGCAGGCACTCCGTGTGGCGGACACGGGCCTCCGCCTGGCCGACATTCCCTTCGCGGGCACCGTCCTGCTCTGCGACGTCTCCCAGGGCCAGCCTCGTCCCATCGTGCCCGTTTCCTGGCAGCGCCGCATCTTCGCCTCCATCCACGTCCTTTCTCACCCGGGCCGGAAAGCTTCTCAGAAGCTGGTGTCGGCGCGTTTCGTCTGGCACGGCCTTCGACGAAACATCCGCGACTGGGCCAACGCCTGCACGGCCTGCCAGCGGGTCAAGGTCCACAGCCACACCCAGGCCCCTCTGGCACCTTTCGCCATGCCTGAACGGCGTTTCGACCACGTCCACGTGGACCTGGTGGGTCCCCTGCCCCCCTCGCGGGGGTTCACCCACCTGCTCACCATGGTGGACAGGACCACCAGGTGGCCGGAGGCCGTGCCCCTCGCCTCCACCACCACCGCCGACGTGGCGCAGGCGTTCATCGCCACCTGGGTCGCGCGCTTCGGCACACCAGCGGACATCTCGTCCGACCGCGGCCCACAGTTCACGTCTGGGCTTTGGGGCGCGGTCGCCCGTTCGTTGGGGGTCACGCTGCACCGCACCACGGCCTACCACCCCCAAGCCAACGGGTTGTGCGAGCGGTTTCACCGCTCCATGAAGGCCGCACTGATGGCCGGCCTTCAGGACGACGGTTGGGCCGACCGGCTGCCGTGGGTCCTTTTGGGCCTTCGCACGGCCCCCAAGGAAGACCTCCAGGCGTCCGCCGCCGAGCTCGTCTACGGCCAGCCGCTCCGCGTCCCGGGCGAATTCGTGCCTGACGCTACCAGTCCCTGGTCCGCCGCTCGCCAGCGCTCGGACCTCCAGGAGGCTGCCCGACGATTTGCCCCCGTGCCGACGTCCCGCCACGGTGGCCCCCAGTCCTACGTCCCGCCGGCGCTTCGCACAGTGGAGTACGTCTTTGTGCGTCATGACGCGCACCGGGGGCCACTCCGGCCGCCGTACGACGGGCCCTTCCGGGTCCTGCGACGGGGCGACAAGTCTTTCATCGTCGACTTCGGCGGCTGGCCGGACCGGATTTCTGTGGACCGCCTCAAACCGGCGCACATGGATGTCGACCGACCACCACGGTTGGCCCTTCCTCCGCGGCGAGGCCGCCCCCCGTCCACAGTTCCCCCCGCTCGACCACCCACCACCACGTCAGACCCCTCCCCACTACCCTCCAGGGGTCGCTTTGGCCGGGTCATCCGGACCCCCCTTAAATTGACCTTGCCGGTGCAGGTCGATTCTGGAGGGGCGTGTGTAGCGGTTACCGCTGGATGCACACAATCGCCTTGCACCGGCCAGAACACGGCCAGACGCACCTCTCCCGGGCATGCCCGGACTCACTGTTCCCGGGCACGCCCGAACCTCCCGGGCACACCCGGTCTCGTCTTTCCCGGGTATGTCCGCTCTCGCCTTCCCAGGGCTCGCCCAGAGCGTCCGGGCATGCCCGCTATCGCCTTTTCAGGGCTCGTCCAGAGCGTCCGGGCATGCCCGCTATCGCCTTTCCAGGGCTCGTCCAGAGCGCCCGGGCACGCCCAGCCTCGACTTGCCAGGCCGCAGCCAAACACGCCCGGGCAGGTCCAGACTCGCCTTTCCAAGGCTCGCCCTTGACACCCGGGCATGCCCGGTATAGCTTTTGCCGGGCAAACTTCCCGACATAAATGTGTATATATATTGCTGCCCGATAAACGGGCTTGTCAGAATACCTGAGCTGTTTTGTTTCAATAAAGCAACTCGGACGAATTCCGTCTTTGGTCACGTCAATTCTTTCGACTCGCGTTGGAGCGCAGTTCCTTCAAGCATGTCTTTTTGTGATCAATGTTAGCTCTTACACGAGCCTCGATCTTGTATACAAAAATAACCCAGCAAATAAAACAAAAAAACAACAACAATGAAACTCCAAAACATTCAACAAAAGCTCCAACTTTTTCACATTCGCCATATCCCCCAAAAAGGTGGGCCATTCAATATCCAGGTCCAGATGGTTCAACTTGTGTTGTTGTATTTCGCCATCTACTGGGCAGTTTGATCTGCTGACCTTTCTGGATTCCTTCCTCATCTATCAATTAATACTGTTGCACAATTTGCTCCATACTGTTTGTTGGATGACACAAAACGCAATGGACAAATAAGTTTACAAAAAAAAAATGCTCCAAAGATTCCTAATGAAATCGAAGCCCAGAAATACCTAACGGAATAAACAAACGAAATTACTTATCCTTATCAACCTATAAATTAACTTTTATCTGTCAGGCAGTAATAATGAATTAACATTTTAATATGGATAATAAAAAATCAATTTAACGCATGAGTCATTATAAAGATCGTAATCACTCATCAGAGTTTCATAATCATACATAATAACGACAACCAATTCAAAATGTATTAATTGTACAGCAGGAGGCTGAACCAAAGGTATCAAATAATATAAATGGAGACATTGTTTGTACATTGTTGTATGTGAAACTAACTGAAGATCTGTTATCCTCTTTGTAATTCAAAAGTAGGTGTATCACTCAACTTCCCTACATTATGTATAAATTCCCGACGATCATGATGCTTGCCAGTCTTATGTGCACAATCTTTCAATCAACACATGGAACATTCTGTGATACTCACAACATCAACGGGATGACGAGCTTGTCAGTTGCTGGAGATATCATCCTGGGAAGTATTTTTGAAGTTCGCTCCATCGCTGCAAAATACAATCTACGATTCGGTAAATATCCTCCAATACCAGAAAGTTGCACGATGTAAGTATGTTTTTCTTTCAATTAATATCAATCACGTACTTGTGTTAATATATTTAGCGATTTATCAAGGTAGTTTTTATTTGTATCTTATATGTTTTCCTACTATACATCTATGGCTTACTGGCTTAGGATGGGTTTGTACACATGACATCTGACATAAAGACATATGTGTACAGGCATTCGATTATGCAGATCATAAATATATACATATATGTGTGTGTATGCAAGTATATATATATATTTAAGAAAGAGGAACTAAATTCTTGGGTGGGGCTAGTGTGATAAAATTCTGAACCAACCTGGGACTCGACCCCAGGACCCTCATCACTTACGCCGTGACAGCCCACTGAGCTATTGAGTCTCTGGGATATCCTCAGAGATTTCTCACACTAACCCTGCGAGCTTTATACTGGCCGATGTCTTGCATGCCTACTAGGCAGACCCCGGATGTGAGTGTATGTATGTGTAAGTATGTAAGTGTGTGAAAGTGCATTGAAATCATGATGCTTGCCAGTCTTATGTGCACAATCTTTCAATCAACACATGGAACATTCTGTGTACTCACAACATCAACGGGATGAAGAGCTTGTCAGTTGATGGAGATATCATCCTGGGAAGTTCGTCCATGCATCATTTTTGAAGTTCGCTCCATCGCAGCAAAATACAATCTACGATTCAGTAAATATCCTCCAATACCAGAAAGTTGCACGATGTAAGTATGTTTTTCTTTCAATTAATATCAATCACTTACTTGTGTTAATATATTGAGCGATTTATCAAGGTAGTTTTTTTATTTGTATCTTATCTGTTTTCCTACGATACAACAAAGTCTTAGGATGGGTTTGTACACTTGACATCTGACATTAACACATATATGTACAGGCATTCGATTATGTAGATCATGAATATATATATGTGTGTGTGTGTATGTCAGTATATATATATATATATATATATATATATATATATATATATATATATATATATATATATATATATATATATCTATATATCTATATATCTATATATCTATATATCTATATATCTATATATCTATATCTATATATATATCTATATATATATATATATATATATATAATTATATATATATATATATATATATATATATATATATATATATATATATATATATATATATATATATATATATATATATATATATATATATATATACGAGCTTGGCTTGGATTGTTGTGCTCGCCACATCGAAGCAGAGGAACGGGCTTGTTTTAGCTTAGGCTAACGACTGTATCTGAGTTGCTGTGTTGTCATGATTTACACCAATCATAATACAAACAATTATTTTGCACAAATTTCTTTGTTGTGTTTGTGATATTACATTTTTATAAGCAATTTAGGTTGAAGATTTAGGTTGAAAAAAAAACAATTCAAAAAATATCCCCTCAGCACATACATACAGGAGCGTTAGGTGCAGACTGGAAGTTTGGGACGATTACACCTCACCACCATGAAATTCAAAACACCTCACCACCACGAAATTAAAAAACACCTCACAACCACAAAATTTAAAAACACCACACCACCACGAAAGTAAAAAGCACCACACCACCACAAAATTAAAAAACACCACACCACACGAAATTCAAAAACACCACACCTTCATGCAATTCAAAACACCTCACCACCACATAATTCAAAACACCTCACCATCACGTCATTCATCTCACCATCACGCAATAATTCAAAACACCTCACCACCACATCATTCAAAATACCTCACCACCACATCATTCAAAATACCTCACCACCACGTAATTCAAAACACCTCAACACCACGTAATTCAAAACACCTCACCATCACGTCATTCATCTCACCATCACGCAATAATTCAAAACACCTCACCACCACATCTTTCAAAATACCACACCACCACATCATTCAAAATACCTCACCACCACGTAATTCAAAACACCCCACCACCACGTAATTCAAAACACCTCACCACCACGTAATTCAAAACACCCCACCACCACGTAATTCAAAACACCTCACCACCACATAATTCAAAACACCTCACAGCCACCTAATTCAACACACCTCACCACCACGTAATTCAAAACACTTCACCACCACAGAAACAAAGGTTTGAGGGAGTAGTTCATTGACAACACAGGCACTGCCCAGATAGGTAGATATATAGATGGATGACAAAACTCACCAACACATGACAAAGAAAAAAAAATTCCAAGAAAAAAAAATACACTTTGGACATACACACGGGAGAGATAGGTGCATACCACAAGTTTGGTACGATTTCACAAAAGCTTGAGGGAGTAGTTCAGTGACAACACAACACAACACAACACAACACAACACAACACAACAACACAACACAACACAACACAACACAACTCAACTCAACACAACACTACACTACACAACACAACATATATATATAATTATAATATATATATATATATATTATTATTTTATTATATATATATATATATATATATATATATATATATATATATATATATATATATATATATATATATATATATATATATATATATATATATATATATATATATATATATATATATATATATATGTATATATTATATATATATACACAAATGTCATCTATATATTTGTCGTGTGGTGGGATCAGTTAAGACCGAGCGTCACCACGGATGAATCGAGCTTTCATGGAGACATTTATTCAATCCAATGGCGGTTCGAAACACGGGCCGGGGTATTGGTGGAAAATGCCGCGGCTTACCTTTTCGGCACCGACGATGTCTTCTCTCTGCAAATTATTAACTCAACCCGAGGCGGAGGTAAAATGTACAACAAGGAATATTTACTCCCTCCAGGGAGTAATGCATTCGATCGTGTGTGTGTGTGTGTGTGTGTGTGTGTGTGTGTGTGTGTGTGTGTGTGTGTGTGTGTGTGTGTGTGTGTGTGTGTGTGTGTGTGTGTGTGTGTGTGTGTGTGTGTGTGTGTGTGTGTGTGTTCGTGTGTTTGTGAACAAGATATCTGGAAAGGTTCTGAAAACGGATTTGGATGAAAGTTGGTGGGATGATTGCCCGTGGGATAAGGAAGAATTGATTAGTTTTTGGTGAAGCTCAGGATATTATTCCGGATCCAGGAATTTTTTGAAGGATTTTTTACCATTGGAAGATCGGGCTCTTTTTTTTTAACATTGTCTTCTATATATTCTATATTTAACATTGTGATATGAAAATAGTTTTCATATTTGTTGTAAATGTAGTTTAAACTCGTGGTTATGCGTTAGAGCGGTGTATTTTGTTAGCAGCGTCGTCTTCAAGGTTCTTTTTTTTAAAATAAAGACATATTCTGTCATTTTAAAACCACCAAAGTGTGTATTCGGTTTCCCCGTTTCATAAAATGTATGGTTTGATACGTATAATGCTTTAAAACTGTTGTTTTTTGTTGTTGTTGTTTTTTACCTCATAAGAGATATCAACATTTACCTCAGCGAATGTCAATCGCGATGTCAGTATTCGATGAACTTATAAAGACTTAGGTGAGTTATAAGTGTGACAAGCATGTGCACGGGATTCTTCCTCGAAGAATGAGTGGTCGCATTAGCTTGTACGACTTAAAATGAGCGAGTTTTGTTTTGATGCTTGGGCCAGTTTTACATGTCGTATCCCTAAGGAATGAAACGACGTTTTTTCTGGCTTACAATTTTATTTGAAGTCACACATGCCTCAAAATACACTCACTTATATAGAATTGAACGCTGAATCCGTAAATGTAAGTGAAATTGCCTTGTTTTTTTTAAACATTATCTTCTATATATTCTAAATATATATCTGTGCAGTGTCTGTCTTGTGTTGTCACTGAACTACTCCCTCAAACTTTTGTGAAATCGTACTATTCCAACTTTACCCACGGCGGGAGTATGCGTTCTACTGAGTGGCGTTCTAGTTATTAATGGAACCGAGAACAAGGAAACGCGACGGAAGAAACTAAATTCTAAAGTGGGACGTCCCCACACCAGACTTCAGATACGAAACAATGGGCAAGGATGAATAAAATAAATGTCTCGTCGTGTTGTGGAATGTGGTGCGTTTTATCTGTCTCTGTCATCCAGGCCCCACGCTCGTGTCCGTACGCGACTCTGGTTGGCGCGAACCGCTCGGGCATTGGCGCGAACACCCCTCTCTGCACGGTCCGTCTCATGCCAACACAGCACAGCACGCAGGCACCAGGAGCACAAACCACAGGGGAGGATGATCGTCAGTGCTGGTCTCTCCACCAAAGTCCAAAGGCAAGAACAGGTCAAAAGTCCAAAGTTGACAGTCCAGAGAAAGAGGCCAATGGAAGAGAGGAAAATTCCGGCGAGCAAGCGGTTTTACTGGCGGTCTTCTGACGTCAGCTCGCTCCCCCTCCAACCAGTGTGTGGCTTACTTGTCGCCTTTCATGCCCTTTTTCATCACCGGCGCTTGCCCTCCAACCATTGCGTAGCTTGTTGGTCGTTCGTTCGAGCCTTCTGCATTGATTGGCCGTGGTCTCATTGGTTGGTGGCCAATCAGTGTGTCGCTCCTTTACCTTTCTCACCACAAATCAAGGAGAAGCTCTCTGCCATTCCTTTGACCAATTGCATGTCCTCCCCTACTCTGCCAATCGGTGTGGTGTTTGTTGCTCGCCCCTCCCCTGGCCAATCACTAGTTCTCCTGGGCATGGCTACCAGCCTGTCTGGTCAATGTGTGAAAGCCATGATGTACCACTGCACGGGCGCTGTCTGCTTGTCTTTGTGGTCAGTTATGGTCAGTCATTGCAAGGAGGGGGGGGGGGGGGGGGGATTTAATCAATGTGGTGCACTAATGGGCCTATCTAATGTCTACAAGAGTGCGTTGCCAAAAGGAACACAGGTATGATCACCAGGTCTAACACACAGGGGAATTATCTTAGTCCCGAGAACTATTTAACACATGAACATCCTTGTATGATCACAGGTATACTCATAATCCGACAAACCGGGCTAAACACAGAAATTATTACAGGTGAGGTTCCCTATCACGACAGTCGGGCACCTACCTATGCAGATCTGTCTAAATCTAGATATTCCCTTACCACAAAATTCATAACAATATATATACATATACAGTCACGTGAAAAAGTAAGTACACCCCATGTAAAGTTTTGACTTTTTCAACATATTTCAACATACAGCTATTTGATCTTCATTTCAACAATATTGACAGATAAAGGTGATATAATATAACAAATGTCATGAAACATTTACATTTTGTAGTCCATTGTATAATTTAAATAAACATAAATGCAAATTTCGCATGTGGAAAAAGTAAGTACACCCCTACATTTATCACTACTTCAAATACCTAAAATTAGAATCAGGTGCACCAGCTGAGGTGCAAATGATTAGAACATCGTTAGAGAGGATCTTGGAGGAACCTGTCTTATTTAAACCTCAGACATTTAGTTTGGTTTGCTCTTTGTTGTTGAAGTGTGCGGCGTCACCATGCCTAGATTAAAAGAGCTCTCTGAGGCCTTCAGAAAGAAGGTTATAGGTGCCTACGAGTCTGGGAAGGGATTTAAAAAGATCTCCAAACAATTTGAAATCAATCAATCGACTGTCCGGAAGATCATCTACAAGTGCAGAAGATTCCAAACAACTGCCAACTTGTTCAGGCCAGGCCGCCCCAGCAAGTTCAGCCCGAGATCAGACCGCAAGATGCTGAAAGAAGTCTCTAAGAACACTAGAATGTCATCACGGGACCTCCAGGTATCTCTAGCCACTGTTGAGGTCAAAGTGCACGAGTCTACCATTAGAAGGAGGCTGCACAAATTTGATCTACATGGGAGGTGTTGCTGGAGGAAACCTTTGCTGTCCAGAAAGAACATCAGGGCAAGACTAAAGTTTGCCAATGAACACCTGGGCAAAGACCAGTATTTCTGGAACAATGTGGTCTGGACAGATGAGTCAAAGGTAGATCTATTTGGCCACAGTACCAGAAGACATGTTTTTTTTTTTTTTTGTTTTTTTGTTTTTTTGTATACAAGATCGAGGCTCGTGAAAGAGCAAACATTAATCACACAAAAAGACAAACCGACACACAAAACACAAAAAACAAGGGGAGCGGCAGACAAGATGGGGAGAGAGGGGGGAGCACACAAAAGAGAGGGGGAAGAGGGGAAGGACACAAACACAACATTTGAGAGCAGGGACATCGGGAGGACTTGGGGGGAGGTGGGAGAGGATTAAAACATATGAACACTGCAAGGACTCTGGGGTGAATTACCGTGGGTAGAAAAGATCAAGGTTTTCGATGGGGGAAGATAAGAGATGGTGGTGAACAGCTGTTTTAAAGACCTGGAGGGAGGAGTGGGATTGAAGGGAGTGGGGGAGTTTGTTCCAGAGGCGGGAGAAAAGGGGAATGAAAGAGTGAAGGTGAGCAGAGAGCCTAGACTTTGGCAGTTTAACCATAAGAGGGTTGCAGGCAGATCTTGTGCGACCTGAAGGAATATTGGGGGGACAGAGCACAGCGAGAGCTGGGGGAGCAAGGCCGGAGAGGAGTCGGTAGAAGACAGAAAGACCACCAACCTGCCTGCGGTGAGTGAGTGAAAGGCCCTCGGCGTTGACTACATCGCAGGAGATTCCAATGATTCTGAAAGCTTTGGCCTCAACAGCGTGAAGCCGAGCAAGGTGTGAGGCAGGAGCACCAGCCCAGAGGGGGGAACAGTATTCCATTGAGCTGCGGATGAAAGCCTTGTATGTGGTGAGGAGCTCAGGTGTGCCAAGGAAGGACTTCGCACGACGGAGGATGCCCAGTCGGCGACTGGCTTTGGAGGCCAGCTTGGAAATGTGGTTTTCCCAAGAAAGATCATGGCAGATAGTGAGACCCAAAAGCTTGAGCGACAGAACTTCTTGGAGAGGATTGTTGAGAAAGTAGATGGGAGGGTTGTCCAGTCGGTCCTTTCGGAGAGACATTGTAAGAGTGTGAGATTTGTCAGGATTGAAAGACATGTTCCACTTGTTTGACCAGTCTGTGATTTTGTCCAGGTCTGCAGAGAGTGAGGAGGCTGCAGACTGCCGATCTGAGGGATGAGGAATGGAGCGACAGAGAGTAGAGTCGTCAGCAAAGAGATAGAGAGGATTTTCAAGAGAGTCAGAGAGATCATTGATGAAGACCAGAAAAAGCACAGGGCCCAGAACACTACCTTGGGGAACTCCAGCCTGAACAGGAAGAGGAGATGAGAGAAACCCATTCAGGGCCACACGTTGACTACGACCAGAGAGGAAGTCCGCCAGCCATGCGTGGAGATTTCCATGGATACCAAAGGAGGAGAGTTTGGAGAGCAGAGCAGTGTGCCAGACCGTATCGAAGGCACGTGAAATGTCAAGGGAGACAGCTCTAATTTCCTGTTTGGCGTTGAGGACCTCCATCCATTGTTGAGAAAGCAGAAGCAGCATGTCCAGAGTAGAGTGACCAGGTCTGAAACCAAATTGATGATCAGAGATCAAGCCATTGGAGAAGAGGAAAGATTTAATATCTGAAGCAATGATGGATTCCATGACTTTGCTGATAATTGGGAGAAGGCTGATTGGTCTGTAGTTGCTGGGATCTGTTTTTGCACCTTTTTTGTGCAAAGCGGTGATGTTGGCTGATTTCCAAGCAGATGGCAGATGACCTTGAGCAAAAGAGAGGGTGAAGAGAACAGAAAGAGGGAGTGAAAGAGCAGAAGAACATGATTTTAGGACCCGTGGGCTGATGCCGTCAGGACCAGTTGCAGAATCAGAGTCGAGGGTTGACAGAAACTTTTCCACCTTGTCAGGAGGAAAGGACACAGAGTCCAGGAGCAGCTGGGTACGACTGGGTACGGTGGGTACAGAGAGGGATGGGTTTGGGACACAAGATTTAGAGGCAAACACAGAGTTGAGGCATTCAGCTTTTTCATGTGCGGAGTCAGCCGTTAAGCCGTTTGAGGTGAGGGAGGGGATGGAGGGGGAACAAACACCAGAAACAGATTTGACCAGACGCCACCAGGATTTGGAAGAGGGAGACAGATAAGAGAGTTCGGTCTTGAGAATGGTGAGATATTGTTTCCTGGCTCTCCTGAGGGTGGACACACACTTGTTTCGGGCTTTGTGAAAGGAAATGAGATTTCCTTCCGTTGGATTTGCTTTCCAGGAGACGAAAGCAAGTTGTTTCAGGGCAACAGCCTCACCACAAGATTCCGTGTACCATGGATGGGAGGAAGGGTATGACAACTGAAGACGAGATGGTATAAATCTGTGCATGGAGAGAGAGCAATTTACTTTGAAAGAATTCCCAGGATGAGTTGATGTCAGAGGCGGTAGAGATGGGAGACCAGTCCAGATGATTGATGGCTGCTTGAAGACCGTGCCAGTTGGCCTGAGTGAAATGCCAGACTCGTCGACGCTGAGGAGGCTCTCTGAGAATGGTCAGAGAGATGTCCACTTTGACAAGCACATGATCAGATGAGCCGATTGGAGCAGAAGAAGAGCAGCAGACATTTTCAGGGAAGTTTGTCATAACCAAATCCAGAAGAGAAGATGCTCCGTTGACTGAGATCCGGGTCGGGAAATTGACAGATTGTGTCAGTCCCAGTGAGTCGCAGAAGTCCTTTGCTGAAGAGCCATGGCTGGTGAGAGAGGTACCCACACCCAGCCAACTGGCATGGTGACAATTGAAGTCACCACATATGAGGAAGAGAGAGTTGGGATGGGTAGATAGAAGTTGGTCCATATTATCAGACAGTGAGATGTAGATGGAGTCATCGCTGATTGGTGGACGGTACAACACACATATGAACAAAAGGTGGGAGCGAAGGGGAAGCCGTAGCCAAAGGTATTCCTGGGGGTGAGGTGGAGAGAGGGCAGTGGAGGGCGAGTGAGGAAGAGAGTTTTTTATAAAGATAGCAACCCCACCTCCAGGACGAGGCTCAGGTCTATCATACCAGAGGAGGGAGTAACCTGGGAGAGATACCAAGGCATCAGAGACATCATGAAGGAGGAAAGTTTCTGTTAAGCAGATCACATCTGGTTTGTCAGAAGCAACCTGTATGGAGAGGTCAGTCAAGTTTGAGCGAAGGCCCCGGATGTTTGAGGTCCATACCGTTAATGAAGAGGAAGGGGGGAGCATCAGGTCCAGAACAGGGGGGGGGGGGGGGGAGGGGTAGGGTAAGATGTGGAAGAGGAGGAAGAGGTAGGGAGAGCTGTTGAAGGTGTGTCAGAGATTTCAGAATAGCTTGGAGAAAGGGAAGAATGGGGCAGACAAAAGACAAAAGACAAAACAAAAGTTTTGTCTGCAGACAAAAGCAGACAAAAATGTTTGGCGAAAACCAAAGAAAGCATTTGACCACAAGAACCTGATACAAACTGTAAAGCTTGGTGGTGGAAATATTATGGTTTGGGGCAGCTTTGCTGCATCAGGGCCTGGGAAGCTCACCATCATAGAATCCCCTATGAATTCTTCGTTGTACCAGAGGGTGCTTCAGGATAATGTGAGGCCATCTGTCGGAAAGTTGAAGCTCAACCGAAGGTGGACCTTGCAACATGACAATGACCCTAAACATACCAGTAAATCCACCAAGGAATGGCTGAAAAGAAAGAAATGGAGGGTTCTGGAATGGCCAAGTCAAAGCCAGGATCTAAATCCCATCGAGATGTTGTGGGGGGGTTTGAAACGAGCTGTGCATGCAAGAAACCCCTTAAACATCGTACAGCTGAAATAATTCTGCATGGAGGAGTGGGCAAAAATTTCTCCCAGTCGATGTCAGAGACTGGTAGACAGTTATAAGAAACGCCTACTTGAGGTTGTTTCTGCCAAAGGGGGCAATACCACCAATTAGAGCCAAGGGTGTACTTACTTTTTCCACGTGCGAAATTTGCATTTATGTTTTTTAAAATTATACAATGGACTACAAAATGTAAATGTTTCATGATATTTGTTATATTATGTCACATTTATCTATCAATATTGTTGAAATGAAGATCAAATAGCTGTATATTGAAATATGTTGAAAAAGTCAAAACATTACATAGGGTGTACTTACTTTTTCACATGACTGTATGTATATTTGTTTGCATTCATAGAACAGTCGTGGCCAAAAATATTGGCACCCTTGCCCTTTTTTTCAAATAATGCACCATTTTTTCCAGAATATTATTGGAATTTAAAATATATTGGTATCCACATGTGTTTCTTTGGTTTGCAGTGGAACAAAACAAAAAAAGCTGAAAAAATTACGAAATCTTACCTTATTCCACACATAAATCCTAAAATGGTGGGGACAATATTATTGGCACCTTTCAGAAGTTGTTAGAAATAATTAGATTTCAAGCAGGGCATTCTCCTTTAATTTGGAATTGAACTCACCTATGGTGAGTTGCAGGTGCCTGCAATATAAAAATCACTCATTCAACCAGTTTGAATCGATAAAAGGAGTCATTCTGCTGTTTTGTGTCAATGTGTGTACCACAATGAGCATGGAGAAAAGAAAGAAAACCAGATAATTGTCTGAGGAGTACAGACGCGAGATTGTAGCCAAGAATGGACAATCTCATTGCTACAAGTCCATCTCCAGAGACCTTGATGTTACTGCATCCAATGTACACAATGTTATCAGGAAGTTTAAGGCCAATGTCACTGTAGCCAACCTCCGTGGACGTGGCCGCAAGAGAAGACTTGAAGATTGCAGCGAAGGTTTGTTCAAATGGTGGAGAACGCACCTATATCAACTACCAAACAGATTCAAACCTTCAGACACCAGGTACGATAGTTTCAACTCACACCATCCGGCACCAACTCAATGAAAGAGGTTTCTGTAGTACAAGCACAAGGAGGACCCCACTGCTGAGAGACATAAGAAATCTCGATTGGAGTTTTCCAAAACACACCTGAACAAGCCAAAATCCTTCAGGGAGAATAGCTTGTGGATAGATGAGACCAAATTAGAGCTTTTTGGAAAAGCACATCATCTCTATGTTTGCAGAAAACAAAATGAAGCCTTCAAAGAAAAGAACACCTTCCCTGCAGTGAAACATGGAGGAGGTTCAGTGATGTTTTGGGGTTGCTGTGCTGCCTCTGGCAATGGGTGCCTTGAATGTGTGCATGGCATCATGAAATCAGGAGATTACCAAGGCATTTTGGAGTGCAATGTTCAACCCAGTGTCAGAAAGCTGTGTCTCCGTCGAAGGACATGGGTCTTGCAGCAGGACAATGCCCCCAAACACACTTCAAAAAGCACCCAGGAATGGTTCAAGACAAAATGCTGGACTGTTCTGAAGTGGCCAGCAATGAGTCCAGATCTAAATTCCATTGAACACCTGAGGGGAGATCTGAAAACCGCAGTTGTGAGAAGGCACCCTTAAAATCTGGGAGAACTGGAGCAGTTTGCACAAGAAGAGTGGGACAAACTGCCAATAGAGAGGTGTAGGAAGCTCATTCATGGCTATAGGAAGCGCCTGACTGCAGTTATTTTGTCCAAAGGTTGTGCTGCCAAATATCAAGACGAGGGTGTCAATAATTTTGTCAATGCCATTTCTTTTTATTTTCTGATTTAAAAGGATATATTACGTTCTGAATCAAAAACAAAGGTTCTGTAATATTAACAGTGAAATAAGGAATTGTGGAGACAAAATACTTTTGTCAATTTCAAATTATTTTTGGAGAAAATTGATAGTGTTACGGATTCATCACTTCCGTTGTTGTGGTTTTCATCCACTTGAAACATTTCTGGTTCCATGTATTATTATTATTGTGGTTTGAGTGAAATGACGGTTATTGTTGTCAAAAGGTAAAAAGGTTAATGTTTTAAATGAAACCGGAACTGGATGACGTCGAAGCGGAAGGGGGAAAAAAGAGGGTGGCTCGAAAAGTCGGAGAAGCAGTGGTTTGCTTTGCGGTCTGGATCGAACGTTGTCGAGCAAGAGTCACGTACTTTGGGTTTCCTGGGAAAAAGGATTCCTGCGATAAAGTTGTTATCGCTGTGACTGATCATCCTGCATGTCAGGTTTGGCGTTTTATTCCGAAGAATCATCGCCGGGTTGTTGTGACTCGAGGGTGAGCCGTCGGCCATTTTGACTCGCGCGCTTCGCGCATCGAGCAAACTTTCTTTGCTTCATTAGCCGTTTCCACCGCTTTCAGACGTATCTGTGGTGTGTGTGTGCACCGAGGCTTTTGACGATTACTTTGCGGCTCGCCGACTGTGAACAGTGAAAGTTCATACCTGGAGGGCGCCTTTGGATTTCCCAGTCACCGTGAGTGCACCTTTGTGCCGTTTTAACCGCATGACCCTTTTCCCCGCTTTGGCCGCGTGCGCCTTTGTGCTGTTTGGGAGGCGTGACTGTGCCTGTCATCTGAACGAGATTCTGGTTTCGATTCGACATCGTTCCGATGATCACTGGAGGGGATCGGCTCTGAGCTCGAAGTCGGGAATATAGAGACATTGGGGAATGTTCTTTTTCCACTCACTTGGAGCACAGTGAGTAACCTTGTGCTAGCTAATGGTACCATCATAGGAGATATATTGATTGTACTCTTGATTCCTATTATTATTGTACTGTTATTCTTGTGTGATTTTTTAATACAATATTTGTTTGTATTATTGGTGTTTGTATTATTTGCAATTGGTGTGGTTTCACCATTGATTTTTGACACAGGATAACATATTTTTCTGCCGTGACTCCTTTCGGGGCTCGGAGGTACACTGTGACGAGGGGGTCGGGGAGGAGCACGTAACAATAGTTATTTGAAAAAAGTGCAAGGTTGCCAATATTTTTGGCCACGACTGTATATATACACACGTATATGTATATACATATATATGCATATATATATATATATATATATATATATATATATATATATATATATATATATATATATATATATATATATATATATATATACATACACAAACACACACATAATATGCAAAAGGGGTTGAGTTATCCCATCACACTAACTGAGGGTTAATGCCTAACACCCATTTTAAGTTGCGAACGAACAAGTTACAACAAATTATGAAAATGGCCCACTCTAAGTTACAAGAAAAGCTGAAATAAAAGCTATCGAAAAGTCCCTGTACACCTAACTGAACAACAAATCCGGTATGGGCACAGCGTGCGCTGCCAGGAGAGAGGCCTGTCTGCTCTGATAATGATCTGTAAACTGATGTTTTGGGAGTTTGTAACATCCATCGAAAATATCCAATACTTTCTTCTCTGCTACCATTGCTGGCCTGTCGGATCTCAGCACGTCCGCCAATGATCCAGTTTTACAGTATTTATCAATTAACTTCCACACTGTGCTGTGATGTCGTGCAGGAGTATCAGGAAATGTTTCCACATACAGTATTTCCATTGCACCTTGCCATTGTACTCGTCTGCACGACGAAACCCTTGTTCCACCAACAACACGTGAGCCTCGACTGCCAAACAGTTTGTAAAGGCACCCTTCCTTGAATCTAAAATAAAACTGAGGGATGTGGGGGTGATCAAGGTCAACGGCCACCCATCAAAGGCATGATCAAAGTCACGTTGACCCTTTCCAACATTTCTTGCAAAGTAATTATATTTGCCCAAAAAAGGAGGCAGCTGTACGATTAATGGTACAGGTGCACAGGGACTTTTTGATTACTGTATGTGTGTAATATATATCTACATATAAATATATCTGTGCAGCGTCTGTATTGTCTTGTCCTGTGTTGTCACTGAACTACTCCCTCAAACTTTTGTGAAATCGTACCAAACTTCTGGTATGCACATACCTCTCCCGTCGGTATGTCCTCAGGGTATTGTTTTGAAAAAAATTCCAAAATTAATTAATTTTTTTTTTGGGAAATTTTTTGGGAATTTTTTTTTTTAATTCAACTCAAGTTTTCAACTTCAATTGTTTATAAAATGTAATATCACGTATATTACAAATACATTTGTGCATTATGATTGTTTGAATTATGATTGGTGAAAACCATGACAAAACAGTAACTCAGGAACAGTCATTTATCTATATATCTACATATCTGGGCAGTGTCTGTAGTCACTGAACTACTCCTTGAAACTTTTGTTTCCGTGGGTTGTGGAGTGCTTTTAATAACGTGGTGGTGATTCTGAATGACGTGGTGGTGAGGTATTTTGAATTTTGTGATGGTGAGGCGTTTTTAAATGATGTGGTGGTGATGTGTTTTGAATTACGTGATGGTGAGGTGTTTTTAATTACTTGGTGGTGAGGTGTTTTTAATTATGTGGTGGTGAGGTGTTTTCAATGAGTTGGTGATGAGGTGTTTTGAATTACGTGGTGGTGAGGTGTTTTGAACTATGTGGTGGTGAGGTGTTTTTAATTATGTGGTGGTGAGGTGTTTTCAATGAGTTGGTGATGAGGTGTTTTGAATTATGTGATGGTGAGGTGTTTTTAAATGATGTGGTGGTGATGTGTTTTGAATTACGTGATGGTGAGGTGTTTTTAATTACTTGGTGGTGAGGTGTTTTTAATTATGTGGTGGTGAGGTGTTTTCAATGAGTTGGTGATGAGGTGTTTTGAATTACGTGGTGGTGAGGTGTTTTGAACTATGTGGTGGTGAGGTGTTTTCAAATGACGTGGTGGTGAGGTGTTTTTAATTTTGTGGCTGTGAGGTGTTTTTATTACGTGTTTTATGGCTGTGAGGTGTTTTTAATTTCGTGGTGGTGAGGTGTTTTTATTACGTGTTTTATGGCTGTGAGGTGTTTTTAATTTCGTGGTGGTGAGGTGTTTTTATTATGTGTTTTATGGCTGTGAGGTGTTTTTAATTTCGTGGTGGTGAGGTGTTTTTATTATGTGTTTTATGGCTGTGAGGTGTTTTTAATTACGTGGTGGTGAGGTGTTTTCAATTTCGTGGTGGTGAGGTGTTTTAAATTACTTGTTGGTGAGATGTTTTGAATTACTTGGTGGTGAGGTGTTTTAAATTACTTGGTGGTGAGGTGTTTTAAATTACTTGGTGGTGAGGTGTTTTGAATTACGTGGTGGTGAAATGTTTTGAATTACTTGGTGGTGAGGTGTTTTAAATTACTTGTTGGTGAGATGTTTTGAATTACTTGGTGGTGATGTGTTTTAAATTACTTGTTGGTGAGATGTTTTGAATTACTTGGTGGTGATGTGTTTTAAATTACTTGGTGGTGAGGTGTTTTGAATTACTTGGTGGTGAGGTGTTTTGAATTACGTGGTGGTGAGATGTTTTGAATTACTTGGTGGTGAGGTGTTTTAAATTACTTGTTGGTGAGATGTTTTGAATTACTTGGTGGTGATGTGTTTTAAATTACTTGGTGGTGAGGTGTTTTTAATTACTTGGTGGTGATGTGTTTTAAATTACTTGGTGGTGAGGTGTTTTAAATTACTTGGTGGTGAGGTGTTGTGAATTACGTGGTGGTGAGATGTTTTGAATTACTTGGTGGTGAGGTGTTTTAAATTACTTGGTGGTGAGGTGTTTTAAATTACTTGGTGGTGAGGTTTTTGAATTACGTGGTGGTGAGATGTTTTGAATTACTTGGTGGTGAGGTGTTTTAAATTACTTGGTGGTGAGGTGTTTTAAATTACTTGGTGGTGAGGTGTTTTAAATTACTTGGTGGTGAGGTGTTTTGAATTACTTGGTGGTGAGGTGTTTTAAATTACTTGGTGGTGAGGTGTTTTAAATTACTTGGTGGTGAGGTGTTTTAAATTACTTGGTGGTGAGGTGTTTTGAATTACGTGGTGGTGAGGTGTTTTGAATTACTTGGTGGTGAGATGTTTTGAATTACTTGGTGGTGAGGTGTTTTGAATTACTTGGTGGT
This sequence comes from Myxine glutinosa, assembly GCF_964187855.1. Classification (NCBI taxonomy): domain Eukaryota; kingdom Metazoa; phylum Chordata; class Myxini; order Myxiniformes; family Myxinidae; genus Myxine; species Myxine glutinosa. The sequence goes on along the minus strand of NC_136263.1, from coordinate 176,040,255 downwards.
GAGGTGTTTTAAATTACTTGGTGGTGAGATGTTTTGAATTACTTGGTGGTGAGGTGTTTTGAATTACGTGGTGGTGAGGTGTTTTAAATTACTTGGTGGTGAGGTGTTTTTAATTTCGTGGGGGTGAGATGTTTTTAATTTCGTGGTGGCGAGGTGTTTTTATTACTTTTTTTATGGCTGTGAGGTGTTTTCAATTTCGTGGTGGTGAGGTGTTTTGAATTTCGTGGTGGTGAGGTGTTTTTATTACTTTTTTTTATGGCTGTGAGGTGTTTTCAATTTCGTGGTGGTGAGGTGTTTTTAATTTCGTGGTGGTGAGGTGTTTTTATTACGTGTTTTATGGCTGTGAGGTGTTTTCAATTTCGTGGTGGTGAGGTGTTTTGAATTACTTGGTGGTGAGGTGTTTTGAATTATGTGGTAGTGAGGTGTTTTAAATTACTTAGTGGTGAGGTGTTTTGAATTTCGTGGTGGTGAGGTGTAATCGTCCCAAACTTCCAGTCTGCACCTACCCCTCCCCTATGTACAGTCACGTGAAAAAGTAAGTACACCCCATGTAAAGTTTTGACTTTTTCAACATATTTCAACATACAGCTATTTGATCTTCATTTCAACAATATTGATAGATAAAGGTGATATAACACAACAAATGTCATGAAACATTTACATTTTGTAGTCCATTGTATAATTTAAATAAACATAAATGCAAATTTTGCATGTGGAAAAAGTAAGTACACCCTTGGCTCTAATAGGTGGTATTGCCCCCTTTGGCAGAAACAACCTCAAGTAGGCGTTTCTTATAACTACCTACCAGTCTCTGACATCGACTGGGAGAAATTTTTGCCCGCTCCTCCATGCAGAATTCTTTCAGCTGTGCAATGTTTGAGGGGTTTCCTGCATGCACAGCTCGTTTCAAATCCCCCCACAACATCCCGATGGGATTTAGATCCGGACTTTGACTTGGCCATTCCAGAACCCTCCATTTCTTTCTTTTCAGCCATTTCTTGGTGGATTTACTGGTATTTTTAGGGTCATTGTCATGTTGCAAGGTCCACCTTCGGTTGAGCTTCAACTTTCCGACAGATGGCCTCGCATTATCCTCAAGCACCCTCTGGTACAATGAAGAATTCATAGTGGATTCTATGATGGTGAGCTGCCCAGGCCCTGATGCAGCAAAGCTGCCCCATAATATTTCCACCACCAAGCTTTACAGTTGGTATCAGGTTCTTGTGGTCAAATGCTGTATTTGGTTTTCGCCAAACATGTCTTCTGGTACTGTGGCCAAATAGCTCTATCTTTGACTCATCTGTCCAGAGCACATTGTTCCAGAAGTGCTTGTCTTTGCCTCGGTGTTCATTGGCAACCTTTAGTCTTGCCGTGATGTTCTTTCTGGACAGCAAAGGTTTCCTCCTGGCACACCTCCCATGTAGATCAAATTTGTGCAGCCTCTTTCTGATGATAGACTCGTGCACTTTGACATCAACAGTGGCAAGAGCTACCTGTAGGTCCCGTGATGACATTCTGGGGTTCTTAGAGACTTTTTTCAGCATCTTGCGGTCTGCTCTCAGGCTGAACTTGCTGGGGCGGCCTGGCCTGAACAAGTTGGCAGTTGTTTGGAATCTTCTCCACTTGTAGATGATCTTCCGGACAGTCGAATGATTGATTTCAAATTGTTTGGAGATCTTTTTAAATCCCTTCCCAGACTCATAGGCATCTATAACCTTCTTTCTGAAGGCCTCAGAGAGCTCTTTTGATCGAGGCATGGTGATGCCGCACACTTCAACAACAAAGAGCAAACCAAACGAAATGTCTGAGGTTTAAATAAAAGAGGTTCCTCCACTTTTTCCACATGCGAAATTTGCATTTATGTTTATTTAAATTATACAATGGACTACAAAATGTAAATGTTTCATGATATTTGTTGTGATATTTCACCTTTATCTATCAATATTGTTGAAATGAAGATCAAATAGCTGTATGTTGAAATACGTTGAAAAAGTCTAAACTTTACATGGCGTGTACTTACGTTTTCACGTGACTGTATGTGCTGAGGGGTTCTTTCTTGAAAAAAAAAACATTCAACCTTAATCTTCAACCTAAATTGCCTATAAAAATGTAATGTCACAAACACAACAAATATATTTGTGCAAAATAATTGTTTGTATTATGATTGGTGTAAATCATGACAACACAGCAACTCAGGTACAGTCATTATCCTCAGCAAAAATAAGCCCTTGCCTCAGTAACGCCGGTGAGGCGAGCGCAGTGAGCCGAGCCAAGCTAGTGTGTATATATATATATATATATATATATATATTGTTGCGGATATGAGGATTGTGTTTTTTTTATTGTGTTGTATTGTATAGTAAATTGTTGTAAATATCACCCTCTGTAAAATGTAATGATTCCTTGTAAATACCTCCGTAGTGTGAAGGTCAAAGGGCGTCTCGGTAGTTATTCCATAAACACCACATTGCAGGACACGATAAAACCCTTGTTCAGTAGCTTATATCTTATTATGTGTCTTAGGGTAAGGCTGTGTCTCCCATTAATTTAAATACTCCATTGCACCAAGTGAAATAAGAGTAGATCCCCTTTCATTTCATTTCAATGGCCAACTGCATTTTGGGCGGTTTTCTTCAACCACCATTGGCCACGAGGCAGGGTTGGGAAAGAAGGGCGTGTCCACCTCGTCATAGAGGGGAGGAGTGAGCCAGCCCCGAACAACCAACCGAGCACGAGGGGTTTGGTTTGAGAGGGCGGAGGAAGAGCGTTTGGGGGAGGTTCGCAATGGTTGAGGGGCGGGGCCTATATAACCCGCCGCGGGGTGTCCCCCAAAGAGATGGGCTGGAGAGAAGTGAGAGAAAGGCTGAGCTGAGCTGCGTGGAGAGGTACACGAAAAGGAAGGGTCCAAGAGAAAGCCGAGGAGCTTTTACGAAGCAAGCTACACGAGAGATACAGCAGAGGAGTGCAGCCCCGTTTCAACCAGCCGCGTGAAGCCCTGACGGTGTGCGCTGTAAAGCGGAATACAAGGAGCCGCCGGCCCCCCGCTTCCCGCCCGGGGTGGACCCGCTCGCTGTGCCCTGTGATCCCACCTGCTCATCCTTTCCAGCCATTCCTGCCTGCAAGTTCCCCATTTTGCCTACGTAAGTTTGTTTTGTTTGTTCTGTCCTGGGTAGTAAACTAAGTCAGTATAAGCTCGTAATTTGCACTGTGTCACCTGCGTCTCATGTCCCCTGTAAATAAACGTGACTGCTTTCTTTTTGCTTATGTGTATAAATAATAATAAACCCAGTTACTCTTCTGTACGTCTTCTTCCTCTTTGCATTCGGTCGCTTTAGAGTTTTCCAGATTGAGTAGCTGTGGCGCGATACGGCCAAAGTTTGGGTAAATCGGGTTTAGTCAGGGAACAACTGTTCGGCCGCGGTTATACCTCCGCTCGGTAAAAATAACATCCTAATCCGCGGACCGTAACAATATATATATATATATATATATATATATATATATATATATATATATATATATATATATATATAGGCAGTCCCCGGGTTACGAACGCCCGTACTTACGTACTGACCTCCGTAAAGCCTTTTATTTAAAAAAATTGAGTTACATACAATGGTGCGTACTAACGAACGGTTGGACTACTTTGCACGACGCTCAAAACACTGCACGTTTTCAGCGGTTCGTTGGCCCGAGGGAGAACAACGCCACACCGTTGTCGCCATTTTAAGTTGGATCGCATAAACACTGTGGTGTGCATTGTGTTTTGACTTAAAATTTTCGTGTGTTTACCCTCTTAAGCATTGCTCCAAAGCGTAAATCTGATGCAAGTGTTGGTGATGCATCGAAGAAAAGGAAAACGATCACGATTGAAACGAAAGTGGAAATACTAAAGCGATCGGAGAGAGGTGACACGCCAACAAACATTGGAAAAGCGTTAGGCTCCAGTCAGTTAACGATCGGGACAATTATAAAGGACAAGGGGAGAGTAATGGAGCATGTAAAAGGCTCTGTCCCGATGAAAGCGACAATTATCACGAAGCAACGCAGTGGTTTAATTATCGAAATGGAAAGGCTATTGGTAATTTGGTTAGATGATCAAAATCGCTATTGACTGGGAATGAAACAAACGTACCAGTTTGTTTGCGAACGGGTACGTTTTTCATGGAAGTCCTTCGCAAACTTGCTGTCCATGTCTGACGTGCGACTGAAGGTGCTACAGGAATGTGGAATTTATTGGTTTCATGCTTTAGCATTCGCTGTATCTGCTTTGCCTATTTGCTTCTGGCCTCCCACCAGAAGAGATAAATAGAGGAGAGATATATCAAGGTATGGTCGTTTCAAGGTATGCAAGACATCAATTGGAACGAGAGTAAGTGTTAACCTTTAATCATTATCTTTTTTTTTCTATCTAAACAGTTTAAGAAATGTTTATTTAATGTTTTTTTATACCTATAGATGTTTTAGGTAAAATATATACTATATACTAAGACAAACATTTGACTAATTGACGCTCGATGTGAACTGTACGTAACTGTTCCGACTTGCATACAAATTCGACTTACAGACAGACTTAAAAACGGAACTCGTTCGTAACCCGGGGACTGCCTGTGTATATATATATATATATATATATATATATATATATATATATATATATATATATATATATATATATATATATACACAGCAATACTCCCGGGCCTACGTCATTAATTCGTTCCATAAGCCATGATGTAACTCAGTTTTTGACGTAAACCAAGCGTAATGCCTTAAAATGAAGACAAACACCGTAAAACTAGAGTAAACAAGCATTCTGAGTATTGCGCTGCAATACATGTCCCCTACCAAAGTTCAAAGTGCCATAACTTTGTCAAAAATGATCGAATATGCAAATTTATGCACGGTTGATGCTGGTTTTCAAACTTGATCTGAGGTATGCTGAGACACGTGTGTCACGCCTCGCCTCGTTGATAAGCCCGCAAGGTCGCTCCGTGGAGCGGCCTGCACGTATTGCACCGTGTGAATTATATAAATTATTACCAACTCACGGTCTGAGGTACTAGCGATTCAAGAGATATCCATTTTTTTATGGCACATTGGAGAAGCCAATGTGAGGTTTCTTCTTCCTCAGCTTGTCACAACTCTGTCAAATGCGATCGAGTTAAAAAAGTCAGCATTTGACCAAATCTGTTTTATTCGTTTGTTAATATACCTCAGCTATTGACAAATCTTAAATTAGAATTTTATTTGAGGTTAAAATGACCGCGACAGGTCGTGTCCAACGATGCTTTCAGTCTGTACATGTGATAAATAATTACCGCACACCTGAGGCCTCTTCTTCTTCATGCAATAACAACTTCTAGCTTCCAGACCGTACATCCAATCATCTTGAAATTTTGCACACTTGTTACTCTTCATGACTTCTATGATAGTATGAAACGATGTGATCAATAAAGCGATTCAAGAGATATCCATTTTTAAAATATTTTCATTTAATTAACGATATCTGCCAAACCACGTGAGCTATCGCAAATTCCAAAAGGACATTTTAGTAGACTGACATGCGGAACAGATCTGTGAAGTTTCCCCTCGAGGGGATCAAAAATGAGGGAGGGGCTCGGTTTTAAAGGTTCAGGCTTTAAAACGTCATAACTCTGAAACCATGTGACGCATGACGTCATGCTCGCTGACGTTTTTGTTCGTCCTGGGTA
>NC_136263.1:175913543-176034341 GCF_964187855.1 Myxine glutinosa | reverse complement strand
AGCAGATGAGTCCAAGAGATGAGCTGAAAGGCTGAGCTGAGCTGCGTGGTGAGGTGGACAGGAAAGAGCTGGGTCGTCAGAGCAGGGCTGAGTCGTGAGGTCCAAAAGCAGAAGATCATCCAGGGAAGCACAAAGCCTGCTATTCGTCACCTTGCTCGCCAGCAGCAGCGTCTACAGCAGCAACAAGACTCGACAGCCGTTTGGGGCCTGGACGGCAGTTTGGAGCAGGGCCGCGAAGGGACGGCAGCTGCCGAACGCGCCGATTCGTGCTGCCGAACAAATTGGACTTTCCTCTCCTTCCAGCCAATTCCTATCATCATTCCCCATGTGAGTCGTCTTTGTTTGTTCTGTCCTGGGTAGGTAATTAAGTCTGTATAAGCTAGTATTTTCCCTGTGTCTCTAAAAGCTTCTGTATATTATTTTCTTATCTTTCCTTCTCCTTGGTTATTTTGAGCCTGTAAATAGTAAATAAATTTAGTAGTATTTTCAACCCTTTTCTCGTCTTCTTCTTCCTCTTTGCATTCGTCATCTTAGTCTTTTCCCTATTGAATATCTGTGGCGCGATACGGCCAACGTTTGGGTGAATCGGGTTTAGTCGGGGAACAACTGTTCGGCCGCGGAGCCTCCGCTCGGCAAACATACCATCCTTAACCGCGTACCGTAACAATATATATATATATATGTATATATATATATTGTTACAGACACGACTTTGATGTTAAGGTGGGCCGAGCGGAATGGCCGTCGTGTCCGCACAAATTACCCGATTATACTCGACGTTGACGAAGCCGCGCCACGCTGGCTCAATAAGAAAAAGAAGACACCCGGCTGGGTTATAAAATGACGACACCAGGGATACGGTTCTCAAGACCTCCGGAGGAGATTATATTTCGTGTACGGAAAAGGTTAGATTACAGGGGCTAGAGGTACAACATAGAAAGACAAGCACTTAGACACAATCTTATATTATTCCCCAACAGACGACAGGCAAACGGGACAACGGCTGACTCACACGGGGGTTGATGGAAAGGACAGGCGGGTAGCGATGGCTCCAGGTGCACCTGTGCTCAAAGGTTAGAATCGACCCGGTCCGGTCCAGAGATGCGGGGAGGTCTCGTCGCAGCGCTCAGAGGTGACGTTCTTTCTCAGGCGGGTTCTCTTCCTCTCAGCGGTCGTAGGCAAGGCAACGTTCTTTCTCCAGCTGGGGGCGCATCTGACGTCACGTCCGCTACGTGGCCGCGTATATCCGGCGGGGAGTGACACGCCCTCGGCTCGTTAGCTCCGCCTCGTGGAATCGGCACGTTGCTTCTCATTGGGTGCGTGCGGGGGGTTTACCAGGCTCCGCCCTTGACGAGGAGCTGACAAGGAGCCCCTTCGTGGTAACCCCGTGGAGCGCATGGTCTGGAGCGCATCGTCTGGAGCGCATTGTCGATGGCGGCGAACCGAGCCGGTGGGAGGACGCACACTCCCCCCCGCGCAGCGCCGTGCCCCTCTGTTGTTGTAGACGGGGAAGAAGATGGGAGGAGGTATGGGAAAGGTCCTAAACTCACTACTGGTGCCATATAATCACATTCTGGTGCAACGAAGAGTCATAATTAATGGAAACGAGGCCTTAACTGACATAGATTAAGAATAACTAGCAAGATGTCCGAAAGTTGTCTACGTGTGGTGCGGTGGACCTGGGCACGACATTTAATGGGGGAATAAGGGGAAGGTCGGCTCTACTGATTGTTATTTACATGCAATGGGACTAGGGAATGGGGGATTGGGGAAAGTTGGGGAGTATTGGAGAAAATAGGGGAATATTTACAAGCGGATATGGAGGCCAAATTCCATATTCGCAACATTGCACCCTTCTCTACCCTCGGGGCGTCCCGACCCGATAAATTTTTACCTACTTTAGTGTGGCACGCAATGTAGTTCCCTCTACTATTAACTCTACCCTGAGTGCGACAGTTTTACAGATATTCACAAATGAGTAAATATGTCCCCCTGCGACGTTGCACCCTTCTCCTCACAGAAACACACCCACAGGATAACCGAATCCGGAAAGAATCCTCAAACTACACATACAGCCGGTAGGGAGCATTATTTACAAGATTACGCTGATATCTACACTACGATCCAGGACCTGTTTTTGGAGGAACACATGCAGATGTTATGCATAGAGAGAGCGCGCTTGCCAGCATCGATACACCAACCCACGAGTGCTCTGTGGCCGACGGCCTTTAATAACGTGCAGAGCACCCTTTCCCAGCATCAAAAGCACCACCCCACCACCAATCGGTGCAGTCACCATTGTTCATTGTAATAAAAATAAATTCGACAACCCCTAACCCTGCAGGTGTCTCTTGCTCTTCTTGTGGTGCACTTGGTGTTAATTAACAGTGGTTCACCTTTATGGCATAGGTGCCACGTTGACCCATAGGTCCATCCCCGGGTGGTGCTTGGCCGCAAACGAACTGCGGTCCATTGTGGGTGGCCACAAACATTGCGGTCCATATGGTGTATCGATCCCGGCAGCAAACAGCGAAAGTGCAGGCCCACAACTGCGCAGCCAGCACCTCTCTCTCCTCTCTCTCTACCCCAAAGCCAGATCCTCGGAGGTGGGAGACAAAAGAAGCAGACAAGTGAGTAAGGTGGTAAGGGCGCAAAAGTGCACGCAATGTAAGGTGATGCACACTGGGGGCACATGGGAACCAGGTGAGACAGGTACGTTCCTATCGTACGCCCCCCCCCACCAGGTAACCTACATGGCCCCTCCCTTACCCCTTACTGTATCCACAAAACACAACACTACTCATAAACATCTACTTTACAAATCAACAAACATCCCTACTGTCTTCCCCGTTCCTCCCATAAACCAAATTCGTCTTCTCTCCCTCCTAACCAATCAAATTTGCCATTTTCAACTCTCATCAAAATTTGCCATTTTCAACTCAACATCAAAATTTGCCATCACCAATTCATCATCAGTCCCTCCTAAGGAGGGAGAGATGGAATCACCCCAATGTCTCATCCACGTCGTGATGCGTCTCACAAATCCTCACAGCAATCCTTACTTCTGCACAAAACAAAGGAAACACAGGTGTGGAGTCATCATCATCACCTCAGGTAAGTGGCTGCGTATGGTGCGACAGGTTCATCAATCCTAACTATTTCCTAAATGACTTTAACAACTTTACACTACCCGGGGTCTTTCTCCGGCCAAACCATTGGCCCTCTTACACTATGGGTTCTAAAAACCAATTCCCATTGGCCAAACTGTGGTGCCCTTCAATTTGGGGTCTCACTCCCCCGATTCATCTCCCGGTGCCCTCGCACAATTTCTGGGCTGTGGCGTGTACCTCTCCCAGTGGGTCTACCCACCTGCACACCTCCACCACTGCGGTTGCCTCCGAGCTTACCTGCTCCTTACCCTAACCTAACTACCTGGGGAAGGCCCTCTGGCACTCTCCCCACTCGGTGCCCTCTCTGGCACTGGGCTACCCGGGTCCATCCTCCGGATCCTCGGGCCCCATCCACAACTCTACCGGCTCCCAGAGCCCACCTGCGGCCTCACCTGGCCGACATCCTCACAGTGGTGGAGTGCTCAACCAACTACACACACTAACAGGCTACACGCCCAGCCATTTCCACAACACTAATGCACCCATTCACAACACCATTCTGCCACCGCACCACAAATGCCAATATCCAACCACAACTTACCTATACCCTCTACCTAACACTTACACTACCCGCCCCGGGTATTCGTGAAAGGGGTCCACTCTTCCCCCATCCACACCTTCGCACCATGCACACCACTCCGTACCACTTACTCCAACTCTCTCCACACACCTGTACTTGCACACCTGTGCTCTCACACTTGGTGCCACCTGCACCCTTCTCTCCCCAAGCGCATTCGCGCTGATCCACACACTCACTACTCATGCACTGCTCCACACACCTGTCCAATTGCACACCTGTGCAATCACACCTGTTCCATCCTCACACACACGGCATCATCTCAGCTAACTACTCCCTTCTGAAACTTGCGCTTCCCAGTCGTCCCTTTAAACTATTGCGCTCCCACGTCATTATCATCCACACTAATCTACCTGCGTCCCCACTACAGGTATCAGTCACTAACTAAACTTAACGTTACCTAATGTCAATCTCTTCTAGATCCCTACACACAATATCCTAACCCACCCGGGCTAGTTTTCACTGCCATACACCCCATAAGCTATTGCTCCTTTGCCCCCACATGGGAAGGATGGTGGATTTGCCATCCCACCACATCGGGGGTCTCTCACTACCAATTTTGCACATCAAATTTCAATAAATCAAAAATTTGCCAATCACTGCCCATCATCTGCCAATCACTACTGCCAATCCCTTGCCAATCATCAAATTTTGTTTTTCTCCAATTTTGGGTCCAAAACACTAACCTCATCACCCAGTCTACTCACTACTGCCTCTCGGTGCGCCAATTCCTGTCCAAAGCCTGGCTTCGTAAAGCCAAGCAATGGATGCTGGTTGTTTTGTGCCAGCGGCTGGATGCGTCCGGCACTCGGTGCAGGGAAGGAGGTTTACCCGGGCCGAGATCCCACGCACCATCTCGGCACGGAGCCATCCCATGGCTCGATCTCGGCCTGCCGGAATGCCTCACCAAAAAGTGGTCGCCATGACGACCCTTCCTATCCTGCCGCCCGCTCCGCCTGGTGGAGCACGGACGCGGCCGTTCAAAGCGAGGCCCAGCACGCACCGAGGGCCCGATTCGGCTATAAGTCGTTCTAAACTCTACCCCGTCTAACGTCGATGCTTCACCTGCATGCTTACATCCCGCAGCCCGTTCCTTGCTCACACATCCAGCCGTGCCCATGCTCCTCGTACCTTTCCTTACACACCCAGGTACACCCATTCCACTCACAGCCTTGGTCACACACCTGACCACCGAACACTTTGGCACACATTCGTTGCTCGCACACCTCACCAATACACCGCTTCGCGCCCCCTCCTCGGTCACCTCCTCTGTGACAATCACAGGTGTGCCCTCATTCGCACACCCAACCACGTGCCTCACCACCAACTCCAGCGTGCATTCCCACTCACGCTCTACCATTCCAGGTGTGCATCCTTCCATCCCAGGTGTACATCCTCGCTCACCTGTCACAACTAACTCACTCTCCTTGTCACTCTCACTACTTTCACCTCCATTCCTGACAGCGCACTCACCCTTACTCTTGACAGCGCACTCTTTCCCCATGCACCTGCCCATCACACACCTTTCTCGCGCACACTCTCCCGTTACACCCTCTGTAACACTCACCACCGGTGGACACTCTTCCTTACTTCTGACAGCGCACTCTTTCCTCATGCACCTGTCCGTCACACACCTTTCTCGCGCACACTCTCCCGTCACACCCTCTGTAACACTCACCACACCACGCTTCCATGTGCTCCCTCGCACACGCGCTACGACCGACTCACTCTCGCCAGCACCCTCACTCCTTGGCACACACTTTTTCCTCACACACCCCAGGGTCGGACTTTCTCGCACACCTCCTCTTTCGCACACCAGACCTGTCACACACCTCACCAACGGCCTTTCACGAACACCCGGATCCAAACCAATCCCCAAGCTTCTTAAATCCCCTGGCGCATCATACGCACGACCATATTGGTCACCACTTACACCGGGTCCTCTTCCTCTTCGCTTCTCCTCCATCACCTGCGAATCCCTCATCCGGTTAATGAGCACATCATCACGATCCAAACACAGACTTTGGACCAATTCTTTTATCTCCTCTTTTATCTCTTTCTTATCCCCTCTCCGTCGCTTCTTAATTTCGCTCATCCCTTCTTCCACTTCTTCTAATTTGTGCTTCACCTCTTTTATTCCCCGGTACGTCTCCTCAAGCTCATCCTCTAAGGCTACCTTGACCGTTTCCATGTGCGTCCTCACCTGCCGGTCCTTCGTCTCCATAACCTCTATCACCTCGTCCAACCTCGTTGTCAGTCCCTCACGTACCATCTGACATTCCCTCTTCGTCGCTACCAAGTCATCTTTTAGTTCTTTCTGTGTCGCCTTTAAACCTCCTAATACCGCAGTGTTCCTTTGAACCTGCTCCACTAACTCCGTCTGTCCCACCGTCAGCTGCTCCACCTCCTGCGTCAGGTCCTCTATGCCCCCTTGTAACTTTACAGTCCCCTTTCTCACCTCCTTTTCCATGTGCTCCTCACAGTGCCTCACCTCCTCGCGCACTCCTCCGACCTCCTCACTCACTCCTCTTCTGATCTCCTCTCCCATCACTTGCATCTCCTGCCCAGATGCCACCCTCATCTGCTCCATTTCCTCCCTGTGAGCATCCAGTTTGGTTTCTACCCCCATTCTGACCCCCTCTATCTGCTGCTCCATTTGTTTAACTTCCCTTTCCGCTTGGTCCCTCATGTCCCTCAATTTGCCTTCCATACTGTTTTCTAACCCCTCTAACCCATTTTTCACTCCCTCTATCTGATTCTCCTGGGCAGCCATTCTATTTTCTACCCCCATTAACCCATTTTTCACTTCTTTTATCCCGTTGTCTAACCCCTCAAAATTATTGTCTAACTTCTCACTGGTACCCCTCGCTTCGTCCCTCATTACCCCCATTTGCTCACCCAATCGCTCAATTTGGCTCCCCATACTCATCTGTACAGCTGCCTGTAGCTGCGCAATGAGGGCCTGTATGTCAATCGGCTGCATGTTAAAGCCCGTTGATACAGCGGGCTCGGCTACCGCGCGCTCTTGCGAGGCGCCATTTTGCGTGCCTGCTACCCTCGCTGTTTCGCTCTCCTCATGTCCCTCATGTCCCTCAATTTGGTCCTGGACCGACCCTGCTTCACTCTCCCCTACCGGACCCCAGCCGTCTTGATCCGCCATGGCGCGACTTTCAAAATTCGAGTTTCGTAACACAAATTCGAAATTTCGCCGTTATAATTTCGTCGAGCGCAGTAACCGCGGGACCGCGCTCCGGATCGATTTGGTCGAGCGCCGTACGCGCTCCGGCTCGATTTTCCCTCCCAAAATTTGGGCCTAACTAATTTAGTCCCGGGTCCGAATCTCACTCCTCGACACCAATTGTTACTCTAATAGTACAATTGGTGTTCCAAAATTTGGGCTAAATAAATTTAGTCCCAGGTTCGAATCCAACTCCTGACAACCAATTGTTACAGACACGACTTTGATGTTAAGGTGGGCCGAGCGGAATGGCCGTCGTGTCCGCACAAATTACCCGATTATACTCGATGTTGACGAAGCCGCGCCACGCTGGCTCAATAAGAAAAAGAAGACACCCGGCTGGGTTATAAAATGACGACACCAGGGATACGGTTCTCAAGACCTCCGGAGGAGATTATATTCGTGACGGAAAAGGTTAGATTACAGGGGCTAGAGGTACAACATAGAAAGACAAGCACTTAGACACAATCTTATATTATTCCCCAACAGACGACAGGCAAACGGGACAACGGCTGACTCACACGGGGGTTGATGGAAAGGACAGGCGGGTAGCGATGGCTCCAGGTGCACCTGTGCTCAAAGGTTAGAATCGACCCGGTCCGGTCCAGAGATGCGGGGAGGTCTCGTCGCAGCGCTCAGAGGTGACGTTCTTTCTCAGGCGGGTTCTCTTCCTCTCAGCGGTCGTAGGCAAGGCAACGTTCTTTCTCCAGCTGGGGGCGCATCTGACGTCACGTCCGCTACGTGGCCGCGTATATCCGGCGGGGAGTGACACGCCCTCGGCTCGTTAGCTCCGCCTCGTGGAATCGGCACGTTGCTTCTCATTGGGTGCGTGCGGGGGGTTTACCAGGCTCCGCCCTTGACGAGGAGCTGACAAGGAGCCCCTTCGTGGTAACCCCGTGGAGCGCATGGTCTGGAGCGCATCGTCTGGAGCGCATTGTCGATGGCGGCGAACCGAGCCGGTGGGAGGACGCACACTCCCCCCCGCGCAGCGCCGTGCCCCTCTGTTGTTGTAGACGGGGAAGAAGATGGGAGGAGGTATGGGAAAGGTCCTAAACTCACTACTGGTGCCATATAATCACATTCTGGTGCAACGAAGAGTCATAATTAATGGAAACGAGGCCTTAACTGACATAGATTAAGAATAACTAGCAAGATGTCCGAAAGTTGTCTACGTGTGGTGCGGTGGACCTGGGCACGACATTTAATGGGGGAATAAGGGGAAGGTCGGCTCTACTGATTGTTATTTACATGCAATGGGACTAGGGAATGGGGGATTGGGGAAAGTTGGGGAGTATTGGAGAAAATAGGGGAATATTTACAAGCGGATATGGAGGCCAAATTCCATATTCGCAACAATATATATATATGTGTATATATATATATATATATATATATATATATATATATATATATATATATATATATATATATATATATATATATATATATATTTGTCGTGTGGTGGGATCAGTTAAGACCGAGCGTCACCACGGATGAATCGAGCTTTCATGGAGACATTTATTCAATCCAATGGCGGTTCGAAACACGGGCCGGGGTATTGGGGGAAAATGCCGCGGCTTACCTTTTCGGCCCCGACGATGTCTTCTCTCTGCAAATTATTAACTCAACCCGAGGCGGAGGTAAAATGTACAACAAGGAATATTTACTCCCGCTAGGGAGTAATGCATTCGATCGTGTGTGTGTGTGTGTGTGTGTGTGTGTGTGTGTGTGTGTGTGTGTGTGTGTGTGTGTGTGTGTGTGTGTGTGTGTGTGTGTGTGTGTGTGTGTGTGTGTGTGTGTGTGTTCGTGGTGGGTTTGTGAACAAGATATCTGGAAAGGTTCTGAAAACGGATTTGGATGAAAGTTGGTGGGATGATTTCCCGTGGGATAAGGAAGAATTGATTAGTTTTTGGTGAAGCTCAGGATATTATTCCGGATCCAGGAATTTTTTGAAGGATTGTTTACCATTGGAAGATAGGGCTCTTTTTTTTTTAACATTGTCTTCTATATATTCTATATTTAACATTGTGATATGAAAATAGTTTTCATATTTGTTGTAAATGTAGTTTAAACTCGTGGTTATGCGTTAGAGTGGTGTATTTTGTTAGCAGCGTCGTCTTCAAGGTTCTTTAAAAAAAAATAAAGACATATTCTGTCATTTTAAAACCACCAAAGTGTGTATTCGGTTTCCCCGTTTCATAAAATGTATGGTTTGATACGTAAACTGTTGTTTTTTGTTGTTGTTGTTTTTTACCTCATAAGAGATATCAACATTTACCTCAGCGAATGTCAATCGCGATGTCAGTATTCGATGAACTTATAAAGACTTAGGTGAGTTATAAGTGTGACAAGCATGTGCACGGGATTCTTCCTCGAAGAATGAGTGGTCGCATTAGCTTGTACGACTTAAAATGAGCGAGTTTTGTTTTGACGTTTGTAGTCCAGTCAATCTACGCCATTTTGGGGTCGAACCCACCACAAATTGCAATAGTAATGAAACATGCATTTTTCAATGTCAAATTTAGTGGAGAATGACATACTAAAAGTCAAGGAGAATCGGAGCATTGGAACATTTCCAATTTTTGCAATCTTTAAGAGAAGGTTTTAAGCGAAAATCTGCATAAAATTTTCAGACCAAAAACTGTTTCCGTGCTAAATCCTTATGAGATCCTGCAATTTTATGTCCCTGAGGCCTGCAATGTAATGGCTTTATGTGAACAAGTTCATATCGTACTATATATACAAAAAAAATCGTTAAATAATATTGAAAATAATATTGAAAAAATATATATATATTGAAAAAAAAAAGAAAGTGTTTTATTTAATAATTGAATGAACTGCGATTCAAGCACCAACCTAAGAGCTTATTCTTCTTCTGGATCACTTTCTGGTTCTGACAAGGTCACATTAGAACAGTGAAGTCCTTTGCATTCACTGCATGCGTAAGAGCATTCCAGGCTGTACTTGCGACAGCTGCATCGTAGGGTGCTGCAGTCTGTTTTGCAGCCACAGTGGATGGCATCTAGAAGGTAATCTGGAGCAGGCTTCATCTCGGTCATCACGGGAACCATTCTCTCGTCACGGATAGCCCATCCCCAACCATTGGCATCCATGGCAACTCCTTGCCACTGCTGAACCTGAACATACACCCGTAGGCAATGTTGCTTTGCAGATGCTGATGTAGGGGGCAGGGTACGAGGCTCAACTCTGACAGTGCTTGTTGAAACCTTCTGGTGGAAGCGTTGAAGCCTCAGCATGTCCAGTGTTTCCCCGGGCTGGGCATTATACAAGCAAACCAGGGCATTCTCTCCAGCTGTCATGACATCCTCTTTTGACGCTCCAGGAGTGTTGAAGTTTGCCAAAAGCTCGGAGAAATACGCACTGGAGTTCAGCTTCTTCAAGGCTGTTGATTTGCCAATCGAGTAAATTCTTGACGTGGTATCACAACCCAGGAGTCCATGTGCAACAAGAAGCTTGTCACAAACATTGCGTCCAAGTGTCTTTTGCACTTGCTCGATATTCCAACATCTTGCTTGCCTCCTTGACGTCAGCTTAGGCTCAGGTCGGAAGAACAGGTTGTGAGATGTGGGCCCTGCACGACTGCAAAGGAGAACAAGAAGATCGGTGTCGTCGCCAACTATCACGGTGTCCTTGGTGTTTGCACATGCAATGGCTGTCTCCACTATGAGAACATCTGCATCTGCCCTGGCATGATGAACAGCGTTGTGCCGCCGTTGAAGGTCATCACTCAGTAGATTGATGAAACGTTGTTTATTTGTTTGGTTGGCAAGGAAGTCATCTTTCTTCATAGTACATACCATGTCCGTTGTGAAGTTGACAAGGGGACTGCTGTGAGATCGAACGCGCCTGCTGTGCGCTACATCTTTGGTGGAGGGTGCGCTCACATATCCATCGAACACTATGACAGCGTTACCATACCTGTCTCCAACATATCGCACGTAGTGACTGGCGATTCCTCCATATGTCTCGCCAGAATTCCAAGGAATTCTGTGTAGCAATGCCCCACCATCCAGAACATATCGCACATTCTGTGGCAGCACTGTGTTGCGAACGTCAAGGGGGAGTTGTTTCCAAATGGCTTCGGCTAGCGCTGGCTTGTCGGCCTCAAGCAGGATATCAGTGGTCTTAAACAGTGCTGGTGGGAAACTGCTTAGTTCGTACTTGAAGACATCTTTGAGGTCATCACAGCGTGATCCTGCCGTACTCAGACGTTGGAACAACAGTTGTGGATCTATCAGAACGGATTGTCTGCCAGTTTTCAATGATGAACGTGTGTCAAGAGTCACAACCTGATCTTTCTTCTTGAACGTGTGATCAAGAACCTTTTTGTCAAGCATTCCATCTAAGATCTTCCTGCCGACTGACGCTGCTTGGTCAGCATTGACCGAATCTCCAGCTGAGATGCCAGTGTCAATGCTTTGCAGAGTTGGATCGTTTCCAAAGGGATCCTTTGATGACAGGTAGCGAATAAGTTTGTGCGTGTCATCTGTGTCCCGTCCTTGTCGAGCTGCGCTTTGTTCTTTGTGCTGGTCACTGGTCCCATACTGCACTGATGTGTACTCTTGCAAAGCCATGTTGACCTCTGCACATATGGGGGTGGACAGCAGCCACGTGATCCTTTGCGGCTCGCTCATTCCACGACCCCTTGTTAGTCCCCCTGTGGTTTTCACACTTCTCATGAGCACTTGCTCGATCACAAGATCTGTGGACAAGCCGGCCCAGTACCGATCTGAACGCCGCACTACGTGAAATCCATTCTGGAACTGATGGTGGACCTCCGGATGCTGAATAGACAGTTGTGCCAGTCGCTGCAGGTACATGTACACAGATGTTGTGTACAGATTGTGGCCTGCAGCTGCTAGGTAGGGCAACATGTCGTGCAAAGCGTGCACGTGCAGACGCCAGTCACCAGTGCGTTCCGACCTCAGGAATGTCCTCAGAATGTCTATCATGTCCATGTATTGCAGCCATAGCTGTGCTGTACGCAGATCCTTCTTCAATTGTCGAGCAACATTCATGATGTCACGAACAGAGTCCAGAACCGGGGCTGAAAGGATATCTTCAATGCAACCCTCACCCTTCAACAATGAATCATACAGGTTTCGTAGCTCACACAGGTCAACTGGGCCAGCTCCCACACTTTGCGACCCTGACTCGGTATCACGCGGATCCATGGCTGCCTGTCCTGCCTCGGTATCATGCAGATCCATGGCTGCCTGTGCCTCATCTATGCTTTGCATTATCGCGTCTTCACTTGGTTCGTCATCTCCTGTAGTGCCCTGAGGGCCATCATCCTGAGCCTGCGAACAAGCAGGCACTAGCGTACCAAGTACCCTTTCTGCGAGGAGAGTGTTCAGTGCTGCATCAACCAAGAGATGACCACGGATAGCTCGGTCATATGCCTTGCCAGAGAGCATGTGCGTTACAGTGTTCTCAGCATACACCAGTTCCAGAACAGAGCGCAGTCCAGATCCTGACATGATATTTCCAATACTCCCCAAGAAGCTCATCAACGTGTGGAAGCCTCCCAAGCGCAGTACAACCTTACGCAAGTCACTGCCCTCCGGTTGGCTTTCGATGATGGTAAGCGCCTTCCACCAAAGTGGTTGGTCAAATGTGATGATGACCTTTGCGTTGTACTGTTTGGCGTGCTCACATAGAAATGTCAATGTTGAATAGATGCAAGTTGGATCACTGCTGTTCATGTCGATCATGGGAAGCAGAAAGATTGCAGACTGACCTGGATGTACACCAGTGTGCACGGCTTGCATCATGCCAGACCATGCTGGTCGTGGTGAGCGCAATGTGAGGGACAGCTTCCAGAGGAGGTCAAGGTTGGTAGATCTGTCCTTTTCCATCTCATCTTGCAGAACCTCATACCTCAGAGTATCTAGACCATCGCAAGGTGATGTCAGATGCCGGATGTTTATCCGACCCACAGCTTCAACATCCTTCAGTGTCACAGATAAACGTGGCACTCTTGTTGATGTCCGGTAATTGTTCGTGTAATTAAATTTTATTCACCTAATTAGGCTTTGTTCACCTAATTAGACTAGAGTAAAATCTAATTTGATATAAGAATATGATAGACCATTATATTAGCTTTCAAAATTCATTGATATGTATATTTTCGAAAAAATTCAATTTTATTGGGATAAAGCTACCTTAAATGTCAATTATCTCAATATATATACCTTTACATGTCAAATGTATTGTAAAACCAGGGCATAAGGCCTGTCTTACACTCTTAAACACTTACATTTCTGACATCTTTTGAGAATGTGAACGAAATAACAAATTAAGTGCATTATTTTGTGCCATTTTTATTAGCTTATTTTCGTGCATAACTGTCAAAAAGTGGTTGCTCGAAATGAATGTGTTCCAATGCCTCGTTATTCCTTGACTTTTACTATGTTATTACATGGGTCAAAAGAAGCAAAAATGCCAAGTTTCATTACTATTGCAATTTGTGGTGGGTATATTCGTAAAATGACCGGCCTATTGGGCCAGTTTTACATGTTGTATCCCTAAGGAATGAAACGACGTTTTTTCTGGCTTACAATTTTATTTGAAGTCACACATGCCTCAAAATACACTCACTTATATAGAATTGAACGCTGAATCCGTAAATGTAAGTGAAATTGCCTTGTTTTTTTTAAACATTATCTTCTATATATTCTAAATATATATCTGTGCAGTGTCTGTCTTGTGTTGTCACTGAACTACTCCCTCAAACTTTTGTGTAATCGTACTATTCCAACTTTACCCACGGCGGGAGTATGCGTTCTACTGAGTGGCGTTCTAGTTATTAATGGAACCGAGAACAAGGAAACGCGACGGAAGAAACTAAATTCTAAAGTGGGACGTCCCCACACCAGACTTCAGATACGAAACAATGGGCAAGGATGAATAAAATAAATGTCTCGTCGTGTTGTGGAATGTGGTGCGTTTTATCTGTCTCTGTCATCCAGGCCCCATGCTCGTGTCCGTACGCGACTCTGGTTGGCACGAACCGCTCGGGCATTGGCGCGAACACCCCTCTCTGCACGGTCCGTCTCATGCCAACACAGCACAGCACGCAGGCACCAGGAGCACAAACCACAGGGGAGGATGATCGTCAGTGCTGGTCTCTCCACCAAAGTCCAAAGGCAAGAACAGGTCAAAAGTCCAAAGTTGACAGTCCAGAGAAAGAGGCCAATGGAAGAGAGGAAATTTCCGGCGAGCAAGCGGTTTTACTGGCGGTCTTCTGACGTCAGCTCGCTCCCCCTCCAACCAGTGTGTGGCTTACTTGTCGCCTTTCATGCCCTTTTTCGTCACCGGCGCTTGCCCTCCAACCAGTGCATAGCTTGTTGGTCGTTCGTTCGAGCCTTCCGCATTGATTGGCCGTGGTCTCATTGGTTGGTGGCCAATCAGTGTGTCGCTCCTTTACCTTTCTCACCCCAAATCACGGAGAAGCTCTCTGCCATTCCTTTGACCAATTGCACGTCCTCCCCTACTCTGCCAATCGGTGTGGTGTTTGTTGCTCGCCCCTCCCCTGGCCAATCACTAGTTCTCCTGGGCATGGCTACCAGCCTGTCTGGTCAATGTGTGAAAGCCATGATGTACCACTGCATGGGCGCTGTCTGCTTGTCTTTGTGGTCAGTTATGGTCAGTCATTGCAAGGAGGGGGGGGGGGGGGGGGGGGATTTAATCAATGTGGTGCACTAATGGGCCTATCTAATGTCTACAAGAGTGCGTTGCCAAAAGGAACACAGGTATGATCACCAGGTCTAACACACAGGGGAATTATCTTAGTCCCTAGAACTATTTAACACATGAACATCCTTGTATGATCACAGGTATACTCATAATCCGACAAACCTGGCTAAACACAGAAATTATTACAGGTGAGGTTCCCTATCACGACAGTCGGGCACCTACCTATGCAGATCTGTCTAAATCTAGATATTCCCTTACCACAAAATTCATAACAATATATATACATATACAGTCACGTGAAAAAGTAAGTACACCCCATGTAAAGTTTTGACTTTTTCAACATATTTCAACATACAGCTATTTGATCTTCATTTCAACAATATTGACAGATAAAGGTGATATAATATAACAAATGTCATGAAACATTTACATTTTGTAGTCCATTGTATAATTTAAATAAACATAAATGCAAATTTCGCATGTGGAAAAAGTAAGTACACCCCTACATTTATCACTACTTCAAATACCTAAAATTAGAATCAGGTGCACCAGCTGAGGTGCAAATGATTAGAACATCGTTAGAGAGGATCTTGGAGGAACCTGTCTTATTTAAACCTCAGACATTTAGTTTGGTTTGCTCTTTGTTGTTGAAGTGTGCGGCGTCACCATGCCTAGATTAAAAGAGCTCTCTGAGGCCTTCAGAAAGAAGGTTATAGGTGCCTACGAGTCTGGGAAGGGATTTAAAAAGATCTCCAAACAATTTGAAATCAATCAATCGACTGTCCGGAAGATCATCTACAAGTGCAGAAGATTCCAAACAACTGCCAACTTGTTCAGGCCAGGCCGCCCCAGCAAGTTCAGCCCGAGAGCAGACCGCAAGATGCTGAAAGAAGTCTCTAAGAGCACTAGAATGTCATCACGGGACCTCCAGGTATCTCTAGCCACTGTTGAGGTCAAAGTGCACGAGTCTACCATTAGAAGGAGGCTGCACAAATTTGATCTACATGGGAGGTGTTGCAGGAGGAAACCTTTGCTGTCCAGAAAGAACATCAGGGCAAGACTAAAGTTTGCCAATGAACACCTGGGCAAAGACCAGTATTTCTGGAACAATGTGGTCTGGACAGATGAGTCAAAGGTAGATCTATTTGGCCACAGTACCAGAAGACATGTTTGGCGAAAACCAAAGAAAGCATTTGACCACAAGAACCTGATACAAACTGTAAAGCTTGGTGGTGGAAATATTATGGTTTGGGGCAGCTTTGTTGCATCAGGGCCTGGGAAGCTCACCATCATAGAATCCCCTATGAATTCTTCGTTGTACCAGAGGGTGCTTCAGGATAATGTGAGGCCATCTGTCGGAAAGTTGAAGCTCAACCGAAGGTGGACCTTGCAACATGACAATGACCCTAAACATACCAGTAAATCCACCAAGGAATGGCTGAAAAGAAAGAAATGGAGGGTTCTGGAATGGCCAAGTCAAAGCCAGGATCTAAATCCCATCGAGATGTTGTGGGGGGATTTGAAACGAGCTGTGCATGCAAGAAACCCCTCAAACATCGTACAGCTGAAATAATTCTGCATGGAGGAGTGGGCAAAAATTTCTCCCAGTCGATGTCAGAGACTGGTAGACAGTTATAAGAAACGCCTACTTGAGGTTGTTTCTGCAAAAGGGGGCAATACCACCAATTAGAGCCAAGGGTGTACTTACTTTTTCCACGTGCGAAATTTGCATTTATGTTTTTTTAAATTATACAATGGACTACAAAATGTAAATGTTTCATGATATTTGTTATATTATGTCACGTTTATCTATCAATATTGTTGAAATGAAGATCAAATAGCTGTATATTGAAATATGTTGAAAAAGTCAAAACATTACATAGGGTGTACTTACTTTTTCACATGACTGTATGTATATTTGTATGCATTCATATACAGTCGTGGCCAAAAATATTGGCACCCTTGCCCTTTTTTTCAAATAATGCACCATTTTTTCCAGAATATTATTGGAATTTAAAATACTAGGACGTGCCCGTACGTGGGTGCCCGTTCCTTGCCAAAAAAAAAAAAAAAAAGTCTTCGCCCATGCATGCATGGGCGTGCCCATGGGCCCATGGGCGTGCCCGTAAGTGCGTGATGTGACCGTACAATGAATGTATCGTCCCGACGCCGCAGCTCGGATGGCGCTGCAGTTAATCGGGCCTGTATCGGCAGAGTTATTATAAACGTGTACTACAATCGATCGTACCTTACAGCGTCTGCTCGCCACGTTCAGCATCAGTACGTCGTCACTATGACTATCCGTAAGTCCGGAAGTGACGTCCTCATTTGACTGTCCGGAAGGTCGCATATCGCAGTTACGATGAATCGCAAATTAGTTTTAATTAGTTTTAAAACATAGTTTAACGCCAACATAGTTTGCCAACGTGAAATAAATGAATACGCTCTCAAATGTGCCGTCCGAGGCAGAGTCTGTTCGCCACGTTCGGCACACGTGATAGCTCGCTGCTCTCTGATTGGTTGAATCGTTTTTTGGACATAGCTCGGTAACTACTTCTCCGATTAATATGAAACCTTGAAAAGGCACATCCTCAGGTCCCCAGCAATATACCTGGCAAGGTTAAAGTATATCGGACCCGTGGTTGTCGAGAAACAGCGGTCACAGACACACAGACATACACACAGACAAACACACACACAGAGATTACTGGAATTATAGATAGATATTGGTATCCACATGTGTTTCTTTGGTTTGCAGTGGAACAAAACAAAAAAAGCTGAAAAAATTACGAAATCTTACCTTATTCCACACATAAATCCTAAAATGGTGGGGACAATATTATTGGCACCTTTCAGAAGTTGTTAGAAATAATTAGATTTCAAGCAGGGCATTCTCCTTTAATTTGGAATTGAACTCACCTATGGTGAGTTGCAGGTGCCTGCAATATAAAAATCACTCATTCAACCAGTTTGAATCGATAAAAGGAGTCATTCTGCTGTTTTGTGTCAATGTGTGTACCACAATGAGCATGGAAAAAAGAAAGAAAACCAGAGAATTGTCTGAGGAGGACAGACGCGAGATTGTAGCCAAGAATGGACAATCTCATTGCTACAAGTCCATCTCCAGAGACCTTGATGTTACTGCATCCAATGTACACAATGTTATCAGGAAGTTTAAGGCCAATGTCACTGTAGCCAACCTCCGTGGACGTGGCCGCAAGAGAAGACTTGAAGATTGCAGCGAAGGTTTGTTCAAATGGTGGAGAACGCACCTATATCAACTACCAAACAGATTCAAACCTTCAGACACCAGGTACGATAGTTTCAACTCACACCATCCGTCACCAACTCAATGAAAGAGGTTTCTGTAGTACAAGCACAAGGAGGACCCCACTGCTGAGAGACATAAGAAATCTCGATTGGAGTTTTCCAAAACACACCTGAACAAGCCAAAATCCTTCAGGGAGAATAGCTTGTGGATAGATGAGACCAAATTAGAGCTTTTTGGAAAAGCACATCATCTCTATGTTTACAGAAAACAAAATGAAGCCTTCAAAGAAAAGAACACCTTCCCTGCAGTGAAACATGGAGGAGGTTCAGTGATGTTTTGGGGTTGCTGTGCTGCCTCTGGCAATGGGTGCCTTGAATGTGTGCATGGCATCATGAAATCAGGAGATTACCAAGGCATTTTGGAGTGCAATGTTCA
The DNA here is from genome assembly GCF_964187855.1 of Myxine glutinosa. NCBI lineage: Eukaryota > Metazoa > Chordata > Myxini > Myxiniformes > Myxinidae > Myxine > Myxine glutinosa. The sequence goes on along the minus strand of NC_136263.1, from coordinate 176,015,931 downwards.
ACCCAGTGTCAGAAAGCTGTGTCTCCGTCGAAGGACATGGGTCTTGCAGCAGGACAATGCCCCCAAACACACTTCAAAAAGCACCCAGGAATGGTTCAAGACAAAACGCTGGACTGTTCTGAAGTGGCCAGCAATGAGTCCAGATCTAAATTACATTGAACACCTGAGGGGAGATCTGAAAACCGCAGTTGTGAGAAGGCACCCTTAAAATCTGGGAGAACTGGAGCAGTTTGCACAAGAAGAGTGGGACAAACTGCCAATAGAGAGGTGTAGGAAGCTCATTCATGGCTATAGGAAGCGCCTGACTGCAGTTATTTTGTCCAAAGGTTGTGCTGCCAAATATCAAGACGAGGGTGTCAATAATTTTGTCAATGCCATTTCTTTTTATTTTCTGATTTAAAAGGATATATTACGTTCTGAATCAAAAACAAAGGTTCTGTAATATTAACAGTGAAATAAGGAATTGTGGAGACAAAATACTTTTGTCAATTTCAAATTATTTTTGGAGAAAATTGATAGTGTTACGGATTCATCACTTCCGTTGTTGTGGTTTTCATCCACTTGAAACATTTCTGGTTCCATGTATTATTATTATTGTGGTTTGAGTGAAATGACGGTTATTGTTGTCAAAAGGTAAAAAGGTTAATGTTTTAAATGAAACCGGAACTGGATGACGTCGAAGCGGCAGGGGAAAAAAAGAGGACGGCTCGAAAAGTCGGAGAAGCAGTGGTTTGCTTTGCGGTCTGGATCGAACGTTGTCGAGCAAGAGTCACGTACTTTGGGTTTCCTGGGAAAAAGGATTCCTGCGATAAAGTTGTTATCGCTGTGACTGATCATCCTGCATGTCAGGTTTGGCGTTAGATTCCGAAGAATCATCGCCGGGTCGTTGTGACTCAAGGGCGAGCCGTCGGCCATTTTGACTCGCGCGCTTCGCGCATCGAGCAAACTTTCTTTGCTTCATTAGCCGTTTCCACCGCTTTCAGACGTATCTGTGGTGTGTGTGTGCACCGAGGCTTTTGACGATTACTTTGCAGCTCGCCGACTGTGAACAGTGAAAGTTCATACCTGGAGGGCGCCTTTGGATTTCCCAGTCACCGTGAGTGCACCTTTGTGCCGTTTTAACCGCATGACCCTTTTCCCCGCTTTGGCCGCGTGCGCCTTTGTGCTGTTTGGGAGGCGTGACTGTGCCTGTCATCTGAACGAGATTCTGGTTTCGATTCGACATCGTTCCGATGATCACTGGAGGGGATCGGCTCTGAGCTCGAATTCGGGAATATAGAGACATTGGGGAATGTTCTTTTTCCACTCACTTGGAGCACAGTGAGTAACCTTGTGCTAGCTAATGGTACCATCATAGGAGATATATTGATTGTACTCTTGATTCCTATTATTATTGTACTGTTATTCTTGTGTGATTTTTTAATACAATATTTGTTTGTATTATTGGTGTTTGTATTATTTGCAATTGGTGTGGTTTCACCATTGATTTTTGACACAGGATAACATATTTTTCTGCCGTGACTCCTTTCGGGGCTCGGAGGTACACTGTGACGAGGGGGTCGGGGAGGAGCACGTAACAATAGTTATTTGAAAAAAGTGCAAGGTTGCCAATATTTTTGGCCACGACTGTATATATACACACGTATATGTATATACATATATATGCATATATATATATATATATATATATATATATATATATATATATATATATATATATATATATATATATATATATATATATATACATACACAAACACACACATAATATGCAAAAGGGGTTGAGTTATCCCATCACACTAACTGAGGGTTAATGCCTAACACCCATTTTAAGTTGCGAACGAACAAGTTACAACAAATTATGAAAATGGCCCACTCTAAGTTACAAGAAAAGCTGAAATAAAAGCTATCGAAAAGTCCCTGTACACCTAACTGAACAACAAATCCGGTATGGGCACAGCGTGCGCTGCCAGGAGAGAGGCCTGTCTGCTCTGATAATGATCTGTAAACTGATGTTTTGGGAGTTTGTAACATCCATCGAAAATATCCAATACTTTCTTCTCTGCTACCATTGCTGGCCTGTCGGATCTCAGCACGTCCGCCAATGATCCAGTTTTACAGTATTTATCAATTAACTTCCACACTGTGCTGTAATGTCGTGCAGGAGTATCAGGAAATGTTTCCACATACAGTATTTCCATTGCACCTTGCCATTGTACTCGTCTGCACGACGAAACCCTTGTTCCACCAACAACACGTGAGCCTCGACTGCCAAACAGTTTGTAAAGGCACCCTTCCTTGAATCTAAAATAAAACTGAGGGATGTGGGGGTGATCAAGGTCAACGGCCACCCATCAAAGGCATGATCAAAGTCACGTTGACCCTTTCCAACATTTCTTGCAAAGTAATTATATTTGCCCAAAAAAGGAGGCAGCTGTACGATTAATGGTACAGGTGCACAGGGACTTTTTGATTACTGTATGTGTGTAATATATATCTACATATAAATATATCTGTGCAGCGTCTGTATTGTCTTGTCCTGTGTTGTCACTGAACTACTCCCTCAAACTTTTGTGAAATCGTACCAAACTTCTGGTATGCACATACCTCTCCCGTCGGTATGTCCTCAGGGTATTGTTTTGAAAAAAATTCCAAAATTAATTAATTTTTTTTTTTGGGAAATTTTTTGGGAATTTTTTTTTTTAATTCAACTCAAGTTTTCAACTTCAATTGTTTATAAAATGTAATATCACGTATATTACAAATACATTTGTGCATTATGATTGTTTGAATTATGATTGGTGAAAACCATGACAAAACAGTAACTCAGGTACAGTCATTTATCTATATATCTACATATCTGGGCAGTGTCTGTAGTCACTGAACTACTCCTTGAAACTTTTGTTTCCGTGGGTTGTGGAGTGCTTTTAATAACGTGGTGGTGATTCTGAATGACGTGGTGGTGAGGTATTTTGAATTATGTGATGGTGAGGTGTTTTTAAATGATGTGGTGGTGATGTGTTTTGAATTACGTGATGGTGAGGTGTTTTTAATTACTTGGTGGTGAGGTGTTTTTAATTATGTGGTGGTGAGGTGTTTTCAATGAGTTGGTGATGAGGTGTTTTGAATTACGTGGTGGTGAGGTGTTTTGAACTATGTGGTGGTGAGGTGTTTTCAAATGACGTGGTGGTAAGGTGTTTTTAATTTTGTGGCTGTGAGGTGTTTTTATTACGTGTTTTATGGCTGTGAGGTGTTTTTAATTTCGTGGTGGTGAGGTGTTTTTAATTTCGTGGTGGTAAGGTGTTTTTAATTTCGTGGTGGTGAGGTGTTTTTATTACGTGTTTTATGGCTGTGAGGTGTTTTTAATTTCGTGGTGGTGAGGTGTTTTTATTACGTGTTTTATGGCTGTGAGGTGTTTTTAATTTCGTGGTGGTGAGGTGTTTTTATTACGTGTTTTATGGCTGTGAGGTGTTTTTAATTTCGTGGTGGTGAGGTGTTTTTATTACGTGTTTTATGGCTGGGAGGTGTTTTTAATTTCGTGGTGGTGAGGTGTTTTTATTATGTGTTTTATGGCTGTGAGATGTTTTTAATTTCGTGGTGGTGAGGTGTTTTTATTATGTGTTTTATGGCTGTGAGGTGTTTTCAATTTCGTGGTGGTGAGGTGTTTTAAATTACTTGTTGGTGAGATGTTTTGAATTACTTGGTGGTGAGGTGTTTTAAATTACTTGTTGGTGAGATGTTTTGAATTACTTGGTGGTGAGGTGTTTTGAATTACGTGGTGGTGAGATGTTTTGAATTACTTGGTGGTGAGGTGTTTTAAATTACTTGTTGGTGAGATGTTTTGAATTACTTGGTGGTGATGTGTTTTAAATTACTTGTTGGTGAGATGTTTTGAATTACTTGGTGGTGATGCGTTTTAAATTACTTGGTGGTGAGGTGTTGTAAATTACTTGGTGGTGAGGTGTTTTGAATTACGTGGTGGTGAGATGTTTTGAATTACTTGGTGGTGAGGTGTTTTAAATTACTTGGTGGTGAGGTGTTTTAAATTACTTGGTGGTGAGGTGTTTTAAATTACTTGGTGGTGAGGTGTTTTGAATTACTTGGTGGTGAGGTGTTTTAAATTCCTTGGTGGTGAGGTGTTTTAAATTACTTGGTGGTGAGGTGTTTTAAATTACTTGGTGGTGAGGTGTTTTGAATTACGTGGTGGTGAGGTGTTTTGAATTACTTGGTGGTGAGGTGTTTTAAATTACTTGGTGGTGAGGTGTTTTGAATGACTTGGTGGTGAGGTGTTTTGAATTACTTGGTGGTGAGGTGTTTTGAATTACGTGGTGGTGAGGTGTGTTGAATTACTTGGTGGTGAGGTGTTTAAAATTACTTGGTGGTGAGGTGTTTTGAATTACTTGGTGGTGAGATGTTTTGAATTACTTGGTGGTGAGGTGTTTTGAATTACTTGGTGGTGAGGTGTTTTAAATTACTTGGTGGTGAGGTGTTTTGAATTACGTGGTGGTGAGGTGTTTTAAATTACTTGGTGGTGAGGTGTTTTTAATTTCGTGGGGGTGAGGGGTTTTTAATTTCGTGTTTTATGGCTGTGAGGTGTTTTCAATTTCGTGGTGGTGAGGTGTTTTTAATTTCGTGGTGGTGAGGTGTTTTTATTACGTGTTTTATGGCTGTGAGGTGTTTTCAATTTCGTGGTGGTGAGATGTTTTTAATTTCGTGGTGGTGAGGGGTTTTTAATTTCGTGTTTTATGGCTGTGAGGTGTTTTCAATTTCGTGGTGGTGAGGTGTTTTTAATTTCGTGGTGGTGAGGTGTTTTTATTACTTTTTTATGGCTGTGAGGTGTTTTCAATTTCGTGGTGGTGAGGTGTTTTGAATTACTTGGTGGTGAGGTGTTTTGAATTATGTGGTGGTGAGGTGTTTTGAATTACTTGGTGGTGAGGTGTTTTAAATTACTTAGTGGTGAGGTGTTTTGAATTTCGTGGTGGTGAGGTGTAATCGTCCCAAACTTCCAGTCTGCACCTACCCCTCCCCTATGTACAGTCACGTGAAAAAGTAAGTACACCCCATGTAAAGTTTTGACTTTTTCAACATATTTCAACATACAGCTATTTGATCTTCATTTCAACAATATTGATAGATAAAGGTGATATAACACAACAAATGTCATGAAACATTTACATTTTGTAGTCTATTGTATAATTTAAATAAACATAAATGCAAATTTCGCATGTGGAAAAAGTAAGTACACCCTTGGCTCTAATAGGTGGTATTGCCCCCTTTGGCAGAAACAACCTCATGTAGGCGTTTCTTATAACTGTCTACCAGTCTCTGACATCGACTGGGAGAAATTTTTGCCCACTCCTCCATGCAGAATTCTTTCAGCTGTGCAATGTTTGAGGGGTTTCCTGCATGCACAGCTCATTTCAAATCCCCCCACAACATCCCGATGGGATTTAGATCCGGACTTTGACTTGGCCATTCCAGAACCCTCCATTTCTTTCTTTTCAGCCATTCCTTGGTGGATTTACTGGTATTTTTAGGGTCATTGTCATGTTGCAAGATCCACCTTCGGTTGAGCTTCAACCTTCCGACAGATGGCCTCGCATTATCCTCAAGCACCCTCTGGTACAATGAAGAATTCATAGTGGATTATATGATGGTGAGCTGCCCAGGCCCTGATGCAGCAAAGCTGCCCCATAATATTTCCACCACCAAGCTTTACAGTTGGTATCAGGTTCTTGTGGTCAAATGCTGTCTTTGGTTTTCGCCAAACATGTCTTCTGGTACTGTGGCCAAATAGCTCTATCTTTGACTCATCTGTCCAGAGCACATTGTTCCAGAAGTGCTTGTCTTTGCCTCGGTGTTCATTGGCAACCTTTAGTCTTGCCGTGATGTTCTTACTGGACAGCAAAGGTTTCCTCCTGGCACACCTCCCATGTAGATCAAATTTGTGCAGCCTCTTTCTGATGGTAGTCTCGTGCACTTTGACATCAACAGTGGCAAGAGCTACCTGTAGGTCCCGTGATGACATTCTGGGGTTCTTAGAGACTTTTTTAAGCATCTTGCGGTCTGCTCTCAGGCTGAACTTGCTGGGGCGGCCTTGCCTGAACAAGTTGGCAGTTGTTTGGAATCTTCTCCACTTGTAGATGATCTTCCGGACAGTCGAATGATTGATTTCAAATTGTTTGGAGATCTTTTTAAATCCCTTCCCAGACTCATAGGCATCTATAACCTTCTTTCTGAAGGCCTCAGAGAGCTCTTTTGCTCGAGGCATGTTGATGCCGCACACTTCAACAACAAAGAGCAAACCAAACGAAATGTCTGAGGTTTAAATAAAACAGGTTCCTCCAAGATCCTCTCTAACGATGTTATAATTTTTTGCATCCGAGCTGGTGCACCTGATTCTAATTTTAGGTATTTGAAGTCGTGATAAATGTAAGGGTGTACTTACTTTTTCCACATGTGAAATTTGCATTTATGTTTATTTAAATTATACAATGGACTACAAAATGTAAATGTTTCATGATATTTGTTGTGATATTTCACCTTTATCTATCAATATTGTTGAAATGAAGATCAAATAGCTGTATGTTGAAATACGTTGAAAAAGTCTAAACTTTACATGGCGTGTACTTACGTTTTCACGTGACTGTATGTGCTGAGGGGTTCTTTCTTGAAAAAAAAACATTCAACCTTAATCTTCAACCTAAATTGCCTATAAAAATGTAATGTCACAAACACAACAAATATATTTGTGCAAAATAATTGTTTGTATTATGATTGGTGTAAATCATGACAACACAGCAACTCAGGTACAGTCATTATCCTCAGCAAAAATAAGCCCTTGCCTCAGTAACGCCGGTGAGGCGAGCGCAGTGAGCCGAGCCAAGCTAGTGTATATATATATATATATATATATATATATATATATATATATATATATATATATATATATATATATTGTTGCGGATATGAGGATTGTGTTTTATTTATTGTGTTGTATTGTATAGTAAATTGTTGTAAATATCACCCTCTGTAAAATGTAATGATTCCTTGTAAATACCTCCGTAGTGTGAAGGTCAAAGGGCGTCTCGGTAGTTATTCCATAAACACCACATTGCAGGACACGATAAAACCCTTGTTCAGTAGCTTAAATCTTATTATGTGTCTTAGGGTAAGGCTGTGTCTCCCATTAATTTAAATACTCCATTGCACCAAGTGAAATAAGAGTAGATCCCCTTTCATTTCATTTCAATGGCCAACTGCATTTTGGGCGGTTTTCTTCAACCACCATTGGCCACGAGGCAGGGTTGGGAAAGAAGGGCGTGTCTCCACCTCGTCATAGAGGGGAGGAGTGAGCCAGCCCCGAACAACCAACCGAGCACGAGGGGTTTGGTTTGAGAGGGCGGAGGAAGAGCGTTTGGGGGAGGTTCGCAAAGGTTGAGGGGCGGGGCCTATATAACCCGCCGCGGGGTGTCCCCCAAAGAGATGGGCTGGAGAGAAGTGAGAGAAAGGCTGAGCTGAGCTGCGTGGAGAGGTACACGAAAAGGAAGGGTCCAAGAGAAAGCCGAGGAGCTTTTACGAAGCAAGCTACATGAGAGATACAGCAGAGGAGTGCAGCCCCGTTTCAACCAGCCGCGTGAAGCCCTGACGGTGTGCGCTGTAAAGTGGATTACAAGGAGCCGCCGGCCCCCCCGCTTCCCGCCCGGGGTGGACCCGCTCGCTGTGCCCTGTGATCCCACCTGCTCATCCTTTCCAGCCATTCCTGCCTGCAAGTTCCCCATTTTGCCCACGTGAGTTTGTTTTGTTTGTTCTGTCCTGGGTAGTAAACCAAGTCAGTATAAGCTAGTAATTTGCACTGTGTCACCTGCGTCTCATGTCCCCTGTAAATAAACGTGACTGCTTTCTTTTTGCTTATGTGTGTAAATAATAATAAACCCAGTTACTCTTCTCTACGTCTTCTTCCTCTTTGTATTCGGTCGCTTTAGAGTTTTCCAGATTGAGTAGCTGTGGCGTGATACGGCCAACGTTTGGGTAAATCGGGTTTAGTCAGGGAACAACTGTTCGGCCGCGGTTATACCTCCGCTCGGTAAAAATAACATCCTAATCCGCGGACCGTAACAAATTGGTAGTCAGGAGTTGGGATTCGAACCTGGGTCTAAATTTATTTAGCCCAAATTTTGGACACCAATTGTGTTATTACAGTAACAAATTGGTGTCGGGGAGTGAGATACGAGGCCCGAAGCGCGCTTAACGCGCTCAAAATTACGAGCTGCTGGAAATTTGTGTTGTAAAGCAAAACCCGAATTTTGAAATCACGCCATGGCTGGTCAAGGCGACGGGATGCCGGTGGGAAGGAAGGACGGGTGGGTGGAAGAGAGGAAGAGAGGACGGGTGGGTGGAAGAGAGGAAGAGAGGACGGGTGGGTGGAAGAGAGGAAGAGAGGACGGGTGGGTGGAAGAGAGGAAGAGAGGACGGGTGGGTGGAAGAGAGGAAGAGAGGACGGGTGGGTGGAAGAGAGGAAGAGAGGACGGGTGGGTGGAAGAGAGGAAGAGAGGACGGGTGGGTGGAAGAGAGGAAGAGAGGACGGGTGGGTGGAAGAGAGGAAGAGAGGACGGGTGGGTGGAAGAGAGGGAGAGAGGAAGAGAGGACGGATGGGTGGAAGAGAGGGAGAGAGGAAGAGAGGACAGGTGGGAGGAAGAGAGGGAGAGAGGAAGAGAGGGACAGGGTGGAAGGATAGACAGGGTGGAATCGACCCAGGACCTCGGGGAAATGTATATGGAGGATGTGGTTGAGGGGGTATCAGGTGCACTAAATGGCGCTCTCGCGCACGAGGTTCCAGGCGCGCAAAATGGCGCCTTTGCGCAAGCGGTTACAGCGGCACCAAATCTAGCTGCGCCCGTGACCGTAGCAGCGCCGCTGGGGGATTCGGATCTTTTAATGTTACAAATGGGGGCCCTTATGGACAGGCTAGAAGCCAAAATGGGAGACCAAATTGGAGGTTTGAAAAACAGTATGGGGATAATGAGGGACGAAAGGAGGGCTAACAGTGAGCGATTGTTAAACAAAATGGAAGCCAGAATGGAACAATGGGGAAACCAAATTGAAGCAACAACGAACGGAATGAGGGCCGATAGAGAGGAAAGGGAGCAGAGGGACAGAGACCGCAAGTTGGGCGAAAGGGTCCCAGGGGTGCACGAGGAGGTAACGCCGGTCGAGAAGCGCTGGTTGAGTGAAGCGGAGGAAAGCGCGGGTACAATGACGGGGGTAGAAATCGCGACACGGGGTTTGGAAAAGCCGGCGACCGCTGAGGTAGAGGAGGGTGTTTTATTAAAGCCAGCGGTCGTCGAGGTGAGTAAAGAAAAAGCGGAGTGGGCATTGAAATTGAAGAGACCGGGGACTTAGAAAACCACTCGCGGCAGGAGGAGGTGATGGAATATGTACAAGGTCGGTGCTCAACTCATAATGATGTGCTCACTAACCAAATAGAGAGTTTGCAGGTTTTGGTGCAGGGAGGAAGAAGAACCCCGAAGGTGAGACGTGCTGTGTATTGTGCGGGGAGATTTTGGAAGAGGATGTTTGGCGACAAAAGAATTTTCGCGCGCTTGGGATCGAGGAGGCATCCGGGCGTTGGTGAAGGGTCCCGTGTGAGTAAAAATGGCACGCGTGTGAGAAAAAAGTGTGTGTTAAGGGGTGAGCGTGTTACGAAGCGTGAGTGTGAAACCGAGAGCGAGCGAGAATGCACGTCGGGGTGTACGGAGTGTGACACGGAGAGTGAGTTGGTGGTGGAACGTGTGCGAGGAAGCACACCTGAGTTGGTGGTAGCGCAAGTGTGGGAGAGCCCATGTGAGCGCGTTAGTGGGGTGGATGCCAGAGTGCATGCCCATGGTGAGTGTTACGGAGGACGTAACGGAGGAGAGGTGTGGACCGAGGTGTGCGCAAGAGTGTGTGCGAGAGGTGTGGTGTGTAACAGTAACAGGGAGAGCGTTGGTGGAATGTACGGACGGCGTTGGAACGCCGGGTTTGGTGAGGGTGAAAGGGGGTAGCGTATGCGTGTGAGCATGCAGGTGAAGCATCGACGGTAACCGGGTTAGCGGTTAGGGCGACGGATAGCCGATGCGAGCACTCGGGGCGCGGTGTGCTTTGTTGGATGCGAGGCCCGGCGCGGATCGAAGCTGCGTCGTTTCTCTTCGAAGGCGTCATTGCCGATTCGGGCTTGGCCCCGCCCCGCACGGTCGAGTCCGGGCCTTGGCGGGCGAGGCGACCGGTACGGTTCAAGGGCGAGTGGGAGGAAACGGAAGGGTGCCCCCTCGTGGGGACGGGGTTCCAACCGGGGGAGATTGAGTCATCGGGCCCGGGACCGCAAGGTGCCGCGCCGAGATGGTGCGTGGAATCTCGGCCCGACCAAACCACCTCCCTTGAACCGAAGCCGGACGGATTCAACCTGCAGGCGACCAAACCACCCGAATTCATTGCTCGGCTTTGCGAAGCCGAGATTAATGATGTCATGACGCACCGAGGCTAGGATATAGTAGACTGTAATGACGAGGATAGTGGTCTGGACCCGAAATTAGAAAAACAAAATTTGCTGATTGGTAAAGGATTGGCTGAGTGATGATTGGCAGAGGATTGGTAGAGTGATTGGCAAATTTTTGATTTGTTGAAATTGGACGAGCAAAATTTATAGTAAGAGATGCCCCATGTGATGGGATGGCCAATCCACCATCCCTCACAGCAGGGGGCAAAGGAGCACTAGAGTTATGGGGTTGATGGCAGTGAAAACTAGCCCGGGAGGGGTTAGGATATATCGTGTGTAGGGACCTAGAAGATGACCTTAGGTGACGTTAAGGTTAGGTAGTGACAATGATACATGTAGTGGGGACGCAGGTAGATTAGTGTGGATGATAATGACGAGGGAGCGCAATAGTTTAAAGGGACGACTGGGAAGCGCAAGTTCCAGAGGGGAGTAGTTAGATGAGATGATGCCGTGTGAGTGTTGGAGGTGTATTCAAGTGTATTGAGCAGGGTATGAGTAAATGAGTGTGAGGAACAGGTGTGATTGCACAGGTGTGCATCTGGACAGGTGGATGGAGCAGTGTTTGGGTGATGGTGATGTGAGTTGTATTGACCAAATGGTCCAGGGAGAAGGAGGGTGCAGGTGGCACCAGGCGTGATTGCACAGGTGTGCAACAACAGGTGTATGTGGTTGTGTGGAATAAATGGTATGGAGTATATGGGGTATTGGAATGGATGGTTGTGGAGTGGAGTGGATGGTGCGAAGGTGTGAATGGGGGAAGAGTGGACCCCCCTCACGAATACCCGGGGAGGGTAGTGTAAGTGTTAGGTAGAGGGTATAGGTAAATTGTGGTTGGATATTGGCATCTGTGGTGCGGGTGGAAGAATGATGTTTGGATGGGTGCATTAGTGTTGTGGAAATGGCTGGGCGTGTAGCCTGTTAATGTGTGTAGTTGGTTTGGGCACTCCACCACTGTGAGGATGTCGGCCAGGTGAGGCCGCAGGTGGGCCCTGGGAGCCGGTAGTAGTTGTTGTGGATGGGGCCCGAGGATCCGGAGGATGGACCCGGGTAGCCCAGTGCCAGAGGGCACGAGTGGGGTGACAGAGCCAGGAGGGGCCTTCCCCAGTTAGTTAGGTTAGGGTGAGGAGCTAGGTAAGCTCGGGTGGCAACTACAGTGGTGGAGGTGTGCAGGTGGGTAGACCTGCTGGGAGAGCTACACGTCACAGCCCAGAAATTGCGCAAGGGCACCGGGAGATGAATCGGGGGAGTGAGACCCCAAATTGAGAAGCACCACAGTTTTTGTCAATGGGAATTTGTTTTTAGAACCCATAGTGGAAGTTGGCCAATGGATTGGCAGGGAGAGACCTCGGGTAGTGCAAAGTGTGTTAAAATCATTTAGAGGATAGTTAGGATGAAGGATCTCCTCGCACCATCTGCATCCACTCACCTGAGGTGACAGGTACTCCACACCATGCCAGGTTGTTTTTATTATTTTTATGATGCAGATGTTTGGATTGTGAGATGCATCATGGCGTGGGTGTGACATTGTGCTTTGTTGTTCCATCTCTTCCTCCTTATGAGGATTGATGACGAATTGGGTGATGGCAAATTTTGGATAGAGGGATTGTGGAGACGAATTTGGTATGGGAAATATGGGGAAGACGTGACAGTAGCGACGAATTTGTAAATGTGTAGATTGTTGTACATATGGGGTAAGGGCAAGGGTAGTGTAGGTGACAGGGGGGGGGGTGACGTACGGTAGGGACGAGCTTTCTCACTTCGCTCTCCGTACGCATTTCGCCTTGCATTGCCTTATTGATGTGTACCCTTGTGACCTTACCCCTCGCTCATTTGTCTTGTCCCCCTTTTGTCTCCCACATGACCTGTGCGCCATTGGGCGCCGAGGGGAGCGTGCGTGAGTCGGCCATTGTGCGCCCGGAACTCTCAGAACCAGCTGTCTGCATCGATGCACCACATGATGGACCACATGTCTGTGGCCGAGCACCACTTCTGGACCCCATGGGTTGGGGCATGGCCCCTCTGCTGGAACCGGCCATGAGGGCCCGAAATCTTGCTGGCGGACCTTGGCCACAGGGCACCGATGCCCCACAGGTGAACCACACGTAGTCGGCCTGGTGGGCCATAAATAAATAAAAGGGACACGTTGGGTGCAAGTTTTAATACAAATAGGCCGCCAGCAAAGGAAAATGACAACAACTGGAAGAAATAATAATAGCCAGCAGAGGGAGCCGAAGAGCAAGAGATCACCTGCAGGGTTAGGGGTTGTTGGTTTATTTTGGTTATTCATGAACACTGATGAACTGTGGTGACTGCACCGATTGGTGCTTGAGGGTGTGTTGGTGCGTTTTGAGTGCTTTCATGGTGCGTCAATGCAGAGCAGACTGTCTCCCCCCCAGAAAGAACAATCACAGGTCCTGGGTTAGTTTTGTAAATAAAAGTAGTGTCAACTGTAAATAATTCTCCCCACCGTCAGTGTGTAGTTTGAAAACCATTCCGCAATTCGGTTAACTGTGGGCGTAAGTCTGTTAGGCAGGGTGCAATGGAGCAGCGGGACACATTTATTTATGTTTTAAAACTGTCGCACTCAGGGTCAGGTTAAAAGTAGAGGGAACTACACCTACGTGTCACACTAAATTAAAGTTGTAGGCCCGGGACGGGCCTAAGAGGAGGAGGGTGCAGTGTTGCGGATATGAGGATTGTGTTTTTTTTATTGTGTTGTATTGTATAGTAAATTGTTGTAAATATCACCCTCTGTAAAATGTAATGATTCCTTGTAAATACCTCCGTAGTGTGAAGGTCAAAGGGCGTCTCGGTAGTTATTCCATAAACACTACATTGCAGGACACGATAAAACCCTTGTTCAGTAGCTTATATCTTATTATGTGTCTTAGGGTAAGGCTGTGTCTCCCATTAATTTAAATACTCCATTGCACCAAGTGAAATAAGAGTAGATCCCCTTTCATTTCATTTCAATGGCCAACTGCATTTTGGGCGGTTTTCTTCAACCACCATTGGCCACGAGGCAGGGTTGGGAAAGAAGGGCGTGTCTCCACCTCGTCATAGAGGGGAGGAGTGAGCCAGCCCCGAACAACCAACCGAGCACGAGGGGTTTGGTTTCAGAGGGCGGAGGAAGAGCGTTTGGGGGAGGTTCGCAATGGTTGAGGGGCGGGGCCTATATAACCCGCCGCGGGGTGTCCCCCAAAGAGATGGGCTGGAGAGAATTGAGAGAAAGGCTGAGCTGAGCTGCGTGGAGAGGTACACGAAAAGGAAGGGTCCAAGAGAAAGCCGAGGAGCTTTTACGAAGCAAGCTACACAAGAGATACAGCAGAGGAGTGCAGCCCCGTTTCAACCAGCCGCGTGAAGCCCTGACGGTGTGCGCTGTAAAGCGGATTACAAGGAGCCGCCGGCCCCCCGCTTCCCGCCCAGGGTGGACCCGCTCGCTGTGCCCTGTGATCCCACCTGCTCATCCTTTCCAGCCATTCCTGCCTGCAAGTTCCCCATTTTGCCTACGTGAGTTTGTTTTGTTTGTTCTGTCCTGGGTAGTAAACTAAGTCAGTATAAGCTCGTAATTTGCACTGTGTCACCTGCGTCTCATGTCCCCTGTAAATAAACGTGACTGCTTTCTTTTTGCTTATGTGTGTAAATAATAATAAACCCAGTTACTCTTCTGTACGTCTTCTTCCTCTTTGCATTCGGTCGCTTTAGAGTTTTCCAGATTGAGTAGCTGTGGCGCGATACGGCCAAAGTTTGGGTAAATCGGGTTTAGTCAGGAGTAGTGTAATAATGTTGCTTCTGGGACACCTCCGTTTAACATGGGAAATCCCTATCTAATGTCATTTACCCCCTTGTCTTTTTCAAAAATCATAAACACCTCTATTTCTCCCACCCTCATCTTTATGAACCTTTTGTCTGTAGTACCTATCCTTAATGTTGTTCATTAGACCACTCAAACACTACAAATATTTGTTTTCTCTTATAGACCTATCATCCTTCTTCTACATATCATCTGGCAGATTAATCTTTGACCCATTCACTTCCATATTGCCCCTAAAGACCTCTATTTCTCTCACCCTGTTCTTTACGAACCTTCTAACCTTTTGACATGCTATCCTTATTCATTAGACCACTTAAACACCTGTGATCCTTCTGACCTTATGAACCTTTTAACCTTTTACTCTTAATATCATCTGGTGAATATAACCCACTCAAACAACGACCCTACAAATATTTGTTTATGCGTGGGAAATAATTTAATTCTCTTGCCACTCTCTTCACCATCTAATATATTAACAAAAAATATGTTTGAGTTTGGTTCTTTATTAAGATATTTTAACTGAGCTAAGATAAAATGGTAAACCTCCCTCAATGTTCTTGTTTGAGCACCTCCAGTGCCACATACCATTTTAAAATTAAAGTATATATTTTCCTGACAACCATCAAAGTTTTCCGTCCACTCAAAAATATTTCCATCTTTTTTACCCAATTCATCGGTATTTAAATTAATTCTCTTATTTGTTTTGTGAATTTTTTTACCAGTTGCCTTTTCAATTATACCTATTTGATATTTTTCACATTCATTATGTTTTCCATTTATATACCAAGGTTGATTACACCTCCACTCTTTAGTCTGGTTGATACTTGGTTCTATCATTTATATAATAGTAAAAAAGGCGGCGGTAGCCCGTTAAAATCCCCAACCCCCCCCCCCCCCCTTTTTAACTTATCACTTATATATATCTTATCACTTATATATATCTTATCACTTATGTATATCTTATCACTTATATATATCTTATCACTTATATATATCTTATCACTTATATACTTATATAACCATAAGGGAGACTATCAATTCCATTTTCTAAAATAAACCTCTTATCATCAAAAGCCCCCAATGCTTTCTTATTTATCTCTTCTGAATATAATTGATGTTTATAACTTCTTATTCCATTAATCTTTCTAAACTCTTCTTTCTTTGTTGTTAAACAGTTATAATAATCCTTAAAGTTTATTGTTTCTTTAATAACATTTTTCTTTACACCTTTTAACTTCTTATCAGTCTTTTCAACGTTATTCACAATGTATTTATAAGCATAAGCCTTTGACCTCAATCCCACAAATTCACTCATAACATTTCCTCCTAATTCATCCTTGAACTTTCCAATCACCTTTTTATTTTTAGAAGAGAACAACTCACTCTCTGGACTGTAATTACTCGTGTCATAGATATTAATGTCTCTTTTCATGTCTGAATAAACATCGTTGGTATTAATTTTCAAAATAAAACTATCTGTATCCATATAAAGTAGATTAACATCATTTTGATATTTCTTCCTCAAGTTATTATAAAAGTAATCATACATTAATGACTTTGATAAATCAAGAATTGTTGTTCCAATATAAATAGGTTTGTTCATTTCAATACTCTCTTTAATCAAATGGATCGCACAAAAGTTCTCAGTAAAGACCTCAGCTCGAGTAAAACTCGGTCTATTAATTAATTTTGATGCTTGTTCCCAAGATGTTGATAGTCTGATATTTTGTCTTTTCCTCACATTCTCCATAGTCTTACCAAAGACCGCATTATTCATCAATTTATAAAAGTCTTTCTCAAAATCTGTTTTTGACTCTGTTCTTCTTTGTGTATTAAAATCAATGTACCCCTTTAACCAATGACTTTGATTGAACTTTAGAACCCTATGGATCTTCTCTACTCTTAGACCTTTTGATAAATATTGTCGCAAATTTCTTTGGTGTAGAACATAATTTTTCTTGTTATATAATGTAGTAAGTAATTTTTCTGTTGATTCACCTATATCAAACGATCGTTGATAATCACTCAACCATTCTTTCTTTGGACTTTCTTTCTCACAAGCAAATGGGAGATCTTTGTGTAGGTTATGGAGTTCCTCTGGATATTTTAAATCAATTTCAAAATAATAACCAACTTTTTCTTCATCCAATTCTTTTTGTGTAGAGATACATACATCTTGTAAAACGTTTTTGTAGTCTTTTTCCTTTACCCATCTAAGTTTTCCATAAGGAAGAGCCTGAGACATTGCCCAGCCATACAGGTTGTTCGCGTCATAGTACATCAAGTAAGAACTCTCTTTCGTTGGATCATAATTTGGAAGATATTTGTTATTTGCTTTTGCATATCTACTCGAGCAGACTTGTGAAATTCCACCTCTTTTTGCCTTTTCAATCATCAAAAGCATATCAACATCGGTTATCAAATCCAAATCTTGTTTTGTCATTTTCAACATCGCACTCCAGGCCAATCCAGGTGCTGTGTAGTAGTGAGCAGGATCCAATCCATATCCAGTGCGACAAACAGATCTAAAGGCTTCAAATACATCGGCCAATAAAAGCACATCAGTTTTGAGATACAAATCGTGATACTCGCCAAGATTCTTGATGTTATATTTTTCCCAAACATTTTGTGCGTGTACATAATCTTTATCAGATATATGACTATTATTTAATTTGTTATAGAAATTTTCTTTTGAAGGAAGTTGTGTTTCATTGAATCTCTCAAATGAGTCCATATAGTCATAGGGGTAAATTCCCTTTTGTGTTAGAAAATCTTTATCTAAAAAATACTCTGAAAGACATGGAAACTCTTTTAGATTTTGAACCAAGTTAACCAATGGACTTGCCATGAATTTAAATGTATCAAGAAATCTGATATGAGTAATAGGAGATGTGTGAATTGTTTTTGTGAATGAAATGTATTTCTGATCCGTGTTTGGAATTGCTGAGATACTTCCAGAAGTCTTTGAGAGTTCCTTGATAAATAGATGTGTATCATAATGAGCGTTGTTATGAAGAAAGACAGGAATGAAAGAGGGGAGTTGATAATTAATATTACAACTTTGATGAGCCGGACCTCTATATTTACCAGTGAGATGACAATGGTCTCTAACCTTTAGACCTTTACCAATTTTCTCCTCACAAATATGACAGACATTGTTTTTTATAAATTCCCTTTTTTCTTTACTTGTTAAGGACATTGGTTTATTGGTTTCTCTCATTATCTTGGTTAATCGAACACAGTCTTTTTCTAGTCGTTTCACAAACTCCTCTGGGGTATTTGAGCCTCTATACATCTCTAACTTGTTATATTTATCACCAACGGATGATTTGATATAATAACAAAAACCACAAGGAGTATGTTTTTGATATTTATTTGTGTATGATTCTTTTGGATCTTGAGAAGCAGTATCAATTTTTTCTAAAATACTTTCAGAATCAGCATATATAACAAATGGATGTTTGATCTTTTTATTTTCATCTTTGAATGTGATCTTTGAGCCTTCTTTAGGCATATTGATTACCGTTGATTTATGTTCGCTACAATAATTTGAATGTTTATCTAATCTTTCTTGTGAATTGAAGAAGTTAAGACAACGCAAACAAATATATATTTTATTTGTTCTCTTACAGACTTGTGGTTTTATTAATTTAGCAATATCTTTGATGTATGTATAATGTGAATTTTCGTCTGAATTAAAATATAGAAGATTAATATGAGTTTGTTTACAATTGTCAGAAAGCTTTAAAACCTGAATGTTGTTTGTTTCTGTTAGACCATAAACATTAACTGATAAATTATTCATCTTTTCAAATTTAGGAATATCATTTAAAGTCATCGGAAACTTTAGATCTTTCGTATTTAATGTATTCTCATATTTTTTATAATGAGATACTCTTTCATCATGAAAATGTGGAGGATGTAAGTGTGCTAAAATAGACCAGAGAAAACATTTATTGTCTTTATTTTTGATATTGATAACTGCTTTTCTATTTTTGATAACACTGGGTAAATCAATGTAAGAAGAAGCTTTTAGAGGATCTGATTTAAGAATATGAATGTCTATGTAAATAATTTTTCCTATATTGAATCCACTTCCTACGATTGAATTATCCACATCTTGCTCTTGTTTAATAAGTTCATCATAGACTCCTGATGTTTTAAAATCTTGATATGAAGATATAAAGTGTGGCTCAGTTCTCATGTATGGTGCATCTATAACTCCTTCATCCTTTGTCATTTCTAATTTTACTCCCATATAAAATTTAAGTGGTTTCATTTCCTTTAGTGTTTTTTCAATCAACGTTTGAACAGCAGGTTTAACTATTTCTACAGCATCAACTATAGACTCTGGTTCAGGAGGTTTGAAGTTAAAGACTCTTATTTTAATATGTCCTTTGAATGCTCCATCAGAGTTTTTAGTTGTGATAAAATTTGATAAATGTAGATTTGTTTTAAGATGTATTTTGAAGCCTTTCTTGAGGATATTTTTATTACATGTAGAACAGTGTTTTGTTTCAGGTGGAAGAGGGGAAAGTTTGTTTAAAATGTTGTATGTATGTTTTGCGGTGAGAATATGTTGTTTATAATATTTTACTTCCTTCTCGCAAGTATCACAATAAACCATATTTATAGCGTGAGAAAACGTGGTGTTTTATATATATCACTGTGCTTAAAATAAAACACTTTTGAGCTTTACAGCTCCGTTTTATATATATCACTGTGCTTAAACTAAAACACTTTTTCACTCAGAATCATCTAAGTCATAACTATCACATGAATACTCAGAATCATACTCAGAGTCATCAATAAAGCTACTCTCATAACTATCATTTGAGCACAAACTATTAGTATCATAACTATCATCTGTGTTCAATGAAATACTATCATCACCATCAGCCAAGTTCAATGAAATACTATCATCACTATCGTCCGAGTTCAATGAAATAGTAAAATCTTCACTGCTGTATTGACTCATATTTAATTAGCAAGAAAAATATTCCCATCAATATCTATATACTTTCTTTCATTAACAGATTCAATCTCTACAATTTTTATATCAAAAGTTATCTTTAAATAATCTCTAACTATCATAGAACGAAATGACATTTCACCAGAAATATTAACATCATTCATTTTACTTAGATCTACACCCTTTGGATTATTAAAGAAAATACAAATGTCTCCTCTAGAATTATTAATGGTCTTATCATTCTTTTTCAAAGTATCGTGGTCAATCACTTTTTCAAGCTTTGAATAAATTGCCAGGAGTAGAGGAGAAACTTTTGTTAGATTTACTTTAATGGATGTCTTTCCAGGTATAGTTAGAGCTCTTCCTTTAAATGAAATAGAGGGGCTCATGTTATTTTCCATAACTGGTTTTACCCAAAAATTTCCATATTTATCTTTGTTCAATTTAACATCTTTGACATATTTTTCTATATCTTCCACCGAAGTAGAGATTGATTGAAATTTGTCTTTTGTGCTTTGAAACATTGTATTTATTAATGAATAAACTTGCGTTTAGTTTAAGTAAAAATTTACCACATAAATATGATAAGTTCTGAAGGATATTTAGAATTTCCAGACTCTCCATATGATAAATTAGAGAATTGTCCGGCTTGTGATAGAGTGGGGCTTAATGATGAGGATTCATATAAACAATGTTTATTCTGTGATTATATTCTAATTAATGATAATAAGAAATATAAAAAAACATATAACTCTTTTAAATTAGAACCAAAAATGAATTACTTTACAAGATTAATAAGAGAGATGAATGTTAAGCATTATGGTGATAATACACCATTTCTTACAAGGAAAGAGACTCTTTGTATTGAGGAAATGTATAAGGGTTTAATGATATTTATTATTCAAAATAATTTTAATGGAAATGTTAATACAAGATACTACATAAATAAAATAATGAATTATTTTGAAATTAAACCAGAACTCAGGATAAAATATAGAGTTTCTAAAATAGCTCAAAAAAAGTTGGATGACTTGTTTTCCAAATATATAAATGAATGATTTTTTACCCGTTTGGGAAAATAAGATAAAATTTAATAACCATAAAAACATTCCAAATTCATTGAGATGTCTAATAGTTGGTTCAAGCGGATGTGGGAAAACCTGTTTACTTTTAAAGATGCTCCTTGGTCCTAATTTTTTAGATTATGATAATTTAATAATTTTTACAAAGTCAAGTTTTCAACCCGAGTATCAACTACTCTCACAGGGTTTTAATGCAGGTCTTAAAAAGGAAGACATTATCGGTTTATTTAAACTTCAAAACAAACTGAATGATTATAATATTGAAGATATAATACAATTATTTTGTGATACACAGAAATCAAAATCGAAACCCATAACTTGTATTCTCAGTGATAATACGGATGATATACCTTCACCTCAAGATTTAGATAAATCAAAAAAGAACCTCGTCATCTTTGATGATTGTGTTAATGAGAGAAACCAAACAGTAATGGATAGCTACTATACAAGAGGGAGACATTCTTCTTGTAATTGTATATATCTTAGTCAATCATATTTTCAACTCCCTCGACGCTCAATAAGAAACAATGCCAATACTTTTATTTTATTTAAGTTAAATTCAATAGATGTAAATAATTTTTGGAGAGATAATTGCTCTACGTTATGTAGTAAAAAAGAATTTGAAAATTATATGAAACACACGATTGGAAAATATAAATATATTGTTGTGAAACAAGATGAGATACTAAATGATATTTTTCAATAAATAAATACAGAAAATGAATACTGAAGAAAGAGAAAGAAAGTTTAAGGAACATCAACAATTAGTTTCAAAAGTTGTTAAACAACAGGAAGAGATAAAGAAGAAACGGAGACAGAAACTAACTGGTGAAGAAGCCTTTGAAAGAAAACAAGAGAAATTCTTTAAACCACTTTTGAAAACTCAACACTCACCTACAGTACCCACGGTAGAATTTACTCCGAAAAAACTTCAAATGCTCAAAGATTTTAGTCAGATAACAAAACAAGAACTTGGTGAATTAGAATATGATGACGAGGGATTATTTCGGAAACTTGAGGAGGTAAATCAACCCCCTAATTATGTTGTGGAAGCTCTTCAAAACAATGAATATTCGGCGGGTTCAAAAACCAGAGCAGGTCTCATTCCAACAGAAGAACCAGCAGTGTTTCATCTTGTGGAAGAAAAGGTATTGATATTTAATGATGAATTGATGTTCTTGAGTTCTACTCAACCAAATGTTAAATTAACTCCAAGATTAATGTTTCTTCTAACAAACCCCGGATTCAGCGGTTCAAAATATTTTGAGGAACCACTTGATATGGAAAGAGAGGAAGATAGGGTATATATTGAGTTGCTAAATGCACTTGATTATGGAGTTTCTGTTGCTGGTAAAAGTAAGAAGAATGAGAAGGAGAAACATATTATTGATGCTTTAAGTAAGCTTGGTTCGGGTGTTAGTTTTCTTCCAAATGACCCATCACAATTAGTTAATAGGCTATTATTGTTGTTAGGTAGTAAGAAGGCTGGAAACAACAATTGTTTTAATGAATCCTCAGCCATTTTAGATCAGTTGATGAACATGAAAATAATTAATAAATGTCAATACAAAGATATTTTATTAGATATTAAATAAGATGAGAAGCACAATTCTTAGTTTTAATTTCACAACGAGCGATTACACAGCTTCATTCCCTTACCCACTACAACTTGACCCCCTTACCTCATATGAGGCATCTTTGTTGTCAATGGAAACTTACAATACCCTTTTTAATATCACAGAGAAAAACAACAAGTTTAGTTATAATCCAGGAAGTGGATATAAAACTATAACCGTTTCACCTGGAGCTTACGAGATTTCTCAAATATCTTCAGAAGTCTCTCGCCTTATGAAAGAAAAAGGTGATGAACCAAAAAATATTGTAATAGATATTCAAAAACACACTTCAAAATCAACTATTAAACTTAAAAATAATTATAAAGTTGATTTCACGATTGAAAATTCGTTTAGAGAGCTATTGGGTTTCTCTTCAAAAAAGATTGAAAATAACGGGACGTTTTACAGTGATAATGTTATCCAAATATCCTCCGGTATAAATTCAGTATTAATTCATTGTGATTTGATTGATGGTGCTTATAACGATGGAATAAGAACAAATACAATATTTTCATTCAGTGCATACTCAACCCCGATTGGTTATAAATTTAATATGGAACCAAAAAATCTTGTCTATTTACCTGTGTCAGGAAAAACCATATACAGAGTAAATTTTAGGATAACCGACCAAGATAATCGTATGATATCCTTTAATGATGAAATTATATCCATCAGAATTCACCTACGTGAAGTTTTTCAATAAATAAATAATGGTTATTGTGAGAAAACACGAGTTGGGAAAATATAAAATAATTACAGGGGAGGGCATGTTCCTTTCACCAGACTATACAAGGTATGTGGGTAGAGGATACTATAAACCTAAGAGACAACGAGGTGTAGGTCATCAATTTCGAAATAAAGGAGATGGGATAATTGATACTCTAATGGGTATTGGTTCAACCATCCTTAAACATAAAGACCTAATTGGTTCAACTGCTTCTGCCGTGGGCTCCGTTGCGGGTGCTATAAAGAGTATAAAAGATGCTCAAAAGGAGTCTCATAAATTACAAGCAATCAAAGAAATAAAAAAAGGTAAAACTCAACTATCTTCACAAGAACGACAAAAAATCATTAAAATACTTGGGTCAGGGTTTCAACAATTTTAATGCTATATAAATACAAGTATGGAAGCGATTGATAGTATCTATGATTTGGATGATACGATTATCATTTCAAACTCCACTAAAAAGGAAGACTATTTTAAGGTAAATGCTATAACAGGAACAGACTGGAATTCAAACGGAACAAAAAGTTTTGAAATAAATAATCAACAAACTTACTTGAATATAGCTGATAGTTTCTTGCTGTGTAAATTTAAATTCACTAAGGCTGCGAATAATACTAATGCTACACTCGTAAATGATTTCTTCTGGAAAATGTTTGACAGTGTCCGCCTGTATATTGGAACACAAGAGGTTGAAGCGGTTGATTATGTCTCTGCTACATCTGAAATGATGAAATTTACACTATATTCGTTTAGTGATAGAATGGGTAAGGGAGCTGTTGAGGGTTTTATTCCTGATATGTCAACGGGTACAAACGCAGACCCTGGTTATAGTCAAAGGAAGTCAATGTATAATGATGACGCAAAAGCTGAGAATAGTTTTACCGTAGCAGTACCTCTGAAAGGTATTGTCGTGGAAATCAAGCTCAGACACGACTTGACCTCTGGGTAGGTTTAATATCATTTTAGATCGGTAATACGTCCTGTGAAAATACATACATACATACAGGTATCAAATCAGAGCATTCATGAGCAGCAAAGATAGTTTCCATTTAACCATGGTTAGCGCAGCGCGGCATTTGGGGAGGGGCGTACATACCATTCAACCACTGGATAATGTCACAGTGAGTCCCGCTGAAGTGACCGCACGCCCCGGTTGTCCCGCTCTTATAGACGGCCCCTTCCGTAGCGAGCACCCTGGGTTCACCTTGGATTCCGAGCAAACATAATTTCACTACATTCTCCCCGCCGTTAAAACTATACTGCCGCTCGGCAGGTTGCCCAAGCATCAGCAATAAACGAATGGTCACGTCAATCCATGTCGATGGCAGGGTTACTGCAACCTGTAAGCCGGGATAGCATCAATCCCCAGAAATAGCAGGATTGAGGAGGATATCCCAGTCAAGAAGATATGCGAGCAGTGGACATCCCAGGGAGAAGACGATGAGCCCGTGGGTAGCAGGAGTCTTCCCGTGGGGTAGTCGGCATAGCAGCTAGATGGATAAGGTATACCTTAGCGTTACGCAACACATGGCATAAGGTGCGCCTTGACGAAGAGCGACTGTCCATTCGTCGCAAGGCAACATGTCAGGAAGGTGTGTCAATGTGGAAGATGTGTAAACGTGGAAGATGTATAAAGCAGTAGCCCCCTTAACAGTAAGTAAGAGTACTTGACAGGAGGGCGCTACAGTGGGTCATTACAGTAAGCACTACAGTAAGTCTGTACCTGCCCTGGCTCCCAAAAGTCCTTACGCATTACAAAACGCAAACTCACACGCAAATCTACCGTTGGCAGCGATCGCACGAGACACGAGCAGCCTCTGAAGGCTGTCTGGACGACAGGCATGGCTAAAACGACCGAAGCCAGCGAAGCGTGCAGAATCCCTGGGATGCATAAGGCAATCCTGTCCAGCGGCACAGCGCGCGCGGAGGATCGGATAAGATCGGCAGACCGAGAGAGCCTCGGCTGGACAAACCATGTTTGTCCCAGCGTTGTCCCGGGTGGATGGTCTAGATGTCGAGATGATTGTCATGTCAGATGTCCCGGATGGATTGGCCATCCCCGGATGTCCAACCGATCCATCCATTCAACGCCATCATTGCATGGCACGGATCCAGCACGGATCCAGCCGGACCGCGGATGGATCGACCATCCACGGACGCAGTGGCACAGAGACCCAAAGACAGCCATCTCCCCAGATGGACTGTCCATCCACGGATGGCCGACCAAACCATCCATGCAACACCTTCATGGAATGGCACGGATCGACCATCCATGGACTCAAAGTCACGCACAAAGACACAAAGACACAAAAGCATCCATGGTCGCCATCCACAAGGGCGAGGTGGGAGTCGGTAGACCGGACGGCACCCGGGCGAGCAACAATACCCACCCGGGCCCCCACAAAGGGGCGAGGTGGCCCAATCACAGGGAGGGGCCATGTCGAGAAAAGGTCGCAGACGCAGACGCTCCATGGGTCACGGTGTACCCCAGAAGATCTATCCATGGTGCGTAGGGAGTATTCGCACGTAACCTCGAGCACATGAGTGATACCAGCGCGACCCCAAGGAAGCGCTGCAGATTAGGAATCATGGTCATATGGACATATCCACAAACCGTAAGATTATCGAGGTAGCCGAAACATCTGGTAAGGCACCCGTAAGGCACCCGACCCCCCCCCCCCCGAGGAAGTAGCAGCGCGCGGCATACCGAAGTCAGACGACCTTCACAGTCTGGGTCAGGCTGAGGGACAAAGGAATCAGACGAGGCGTCACGCAGTCTCGAAATGTACGAGCCAAGAGCTCTGGCCGATAAACAGCGAGCCCAGCGTCAAGGGCGAGCAGGCAGTACGGTGCCCCCGTTACATGCGCGCGCAGGTGGCAAGGGAGTCTGGCGCGACGCTCAATGTATGTCACCATTTCACGAGGTCACCGTGTACTCCCTAAATGGCGCTGGCGCGCGACCCTGAGGTAGCGCCGCGTTACGTTGTCTACGTCGTTTACGTAAAGGACAAATGGTACGTAGTTTACCAAGGAACAGGGTAATGTAAACGAATCCCCGATGAGATCGCGGGATGCACGCAAGTACGTTAATGTACGACGCTAATGTACGCACGCAAGTACGACGCTGTAAAGCAAACGCGTGATATAGTCGATGACGTCATCAAGTAGGTCGGGCGTCATGACGAAATGCGGGCGAAATGACGCCGCGAAGCGAACGCGTCTAAGATGCTGTAAAGCGTATGCGTGATACAGTTGATGACGTCATCAAGTAGGTCGGGCGGGTTTGACGGCGAGCTCCAGCCGAACGGCATCCCCAGACGGAGCAAAGCAGCACACCGAAATCCAACGTCTCGCGCGCAGCAGCACCCGAGCGAGCCCGAGATCGGCACACAGCACACGAACCCGGCCGACGGCGAAAGCATCATCTAGGGCGCACCGCGTACGAGGGAAACCGAAAGCCGCGTCTCGGCCCGGTGATCCAGAGCGGGCGAGCCCGCCGAGCCGAGGGGCGAGCACGCCGAGTCGAGATGGCGAGCACGCCCGGCAGCGACAGACCGCACGACCCGAAGCAGCGCCCCGCCTGCCTGGCTGTCGGGTCTAAGGAGCGATCACATACGACGCCCTGAAGTAGCATCGCATATGAGGTGCATCGAGCATGAAGGATGAAGAGGAGGCCTTTCAGTCCGTCAAGCCTGCTCTACACCAACACTACATAAACGCAATATAACGCAATCCAACAGCTTATCGAAGTAAATAATTGGGTGAAACGCGGGGTGTATATAAAAAAAGAATGAAAGCATTCGGTCCACATACATTCCATGCACAGCATTTTTACAATGGTCGCAGGTGGTTAACGCATACGCCGTTTGATCAAGTAAAACAAAGGACGAAGAAGAACGATCACTTATAGAATACACATGGTAGTCAGGTATACGATCAACCATTAGAAGCATATGCCCGTGTGTCGTGAAAGGCTATGAAGGTCCCGCTCGACGTCCATAGAAACTCGTCCGTGCTGCGACGAGTCCTCGCCAGGGCCCAAGCGAGCCTCCATTGAGGCGTTTCCGGGCGATCCCCTACTCAGTGGGGCCGGCGAGAGGAATCCAGCGAAGATGCGGCGCGCGCAACGGGCGCGTCGTGCATAGTAGGGATTCCATCCAGCGACGGTGCGGCGCGTGATGCGTGTGTAAGAGGGGATCCGACGAGCAGCGAGGAATCGCCGGCAACGCAGAGAGGGCCGCGATCAGAATCGCCGGCCTCACAGAGTGCCCGCGAGAGGAACCGCATGCAAAGGGGTCCATCCAGTGAAGAGGCGGCGCGCGCAACTGGCGCGTCGTGCATTTGTAGTGATTCCTTCCAGCGACGGTGCGGTGCCACGCGAAGGGTGCCACGTGTAGGAGGTGATCGGAATCAGGATGGGATCGCGGGCCTCCCAGAATAGTAGCACGCGATGGGAGCAGTGCACGTCGATTCGCGTGGAGGAGGTGGTTCCACCGAGTATCGAGTGGTCGGGGTGAGCCGGTCGTGAGAGGCACGGCGTGCTTCCGACGAGCAGCGCGCGTTCGCGCGGAGGAGATGGGCCACAGAGTAGCGAGTGGTCGGAGTGGAGCCGGTCGTGAGAGGCACGGCGTGATTCCGACGAGCAGCGCGCGTTCGCGCGGAGGAGATGGGCCACAGAGTAGCGAGTGGTCGGAGTGGAGCCGGTCGTGAGAGGCACGGCGTGATTCCGACGAGCAGCGCGCGTTCGCGCAGAGGAGATGGGCCACCGAGTAGCGAGTGGTCGGAGTGAGCCGGTCGTGACGGCGTAATTCCGACGAGCAGTGCGCGATCAGCGCATAGGAGATGGGCCACCGAGTAGCGAGTGGTCGGAGAGAGCCGGTCGTGTGGAGGCATGGCCGACATGGGAGACGTGATCACTCACGTGGGAATCTCAACTCGGGCCGAGGCACGCATATCTAGGATGAATCCCTCGGACGGAGCCGTTAGCGCTTCCGTGCTGTGATCGGACGGGTCGGCTGGCGGCTCCAAGCGGGTCCGTCGTTCCGACGGGGTATCAACCGCAGGACGTTGCCCAGTAGCGTCGTGCTCCAGGCATCGAGCCGGAGTCCGCCACGCCTGCTCTGGCGTTCGGGTCTCATGAGAGCAGGTCGCGTTTTGACGACGCGGTCCCGCAAAAAGGCTTGCGACGTCCCTTCTTTCGAGGCAGGCCGGCAGCGAGAGTAGTCGGAGCTCCGTTGCTGGAGCTAGCTCGACGGGTCCTCCGCTGGGCATTCCTCTCCGAGGCGAGCAGTGCAGGAGCGATGACAGGAGAGGGATTACGATTAAGTAATTTACGACATGGCCCCTGCGCGAAGCGATCGATCGATGCAGTCGGTTGGCTGTCTCCGCTGCGAGAGTTGACGCCGGCCGTGCACAGCGCTCCGTGTCGTTATGTAGAGGCGCTTCAGCTCGGCTGAGCGGTTGCGGTGTAAACGCCAATGAGCAAACGCCGTAGCAGATCCTTCAGCGTGTGGGTCGGCTCCGAGAATCAGCACCACGATCATCCGGTGGGCAGCCATTCGGCGAAATAAAATGATATTAAGTGTCGTGGAAATCAAGCTCAGACACGACTTGACCTCTGGGTAGGTTTAATATCATTTTAGATCGGTAATACGTCCTGTGAAAATACATACATACATACAGGTATCAAATCAGAGCATTCATGAGCAGCAAAGATAGTTTCCATTTAACCATGGTTAGCGCAGCGCGGCATTTGGGGAGGGGCGTACATACCATTCAACCACTGGATAATGTCACAGTGAGTCCCGCTGAAGTGACCGCACGCCCCGGTTGTCCCGCTCTTATAGACGGCCCCTTCCGTAGCGAGCACCCTGGGTTCACCTTGGATTCCGAGCAAACATAATTTCACTACAGGTATATTTGGATTTTGTGATTATGATAAAGTTTTGTATGGGCTTAAAATTAGATTTCAACTACAAAGGAATGATAATGTAAATAGATTGCTTTTTGGGGATGAAAATGCTTTTGGAGAAAATAATAAATTTGTTATTAATGATTTGTGTTGGTATATCAGTGAATATACTCCTAATCTTAAAACGGAAGAGATGTTAAATAGAAGACTTAACTCAAAGAAACCGCTAAATGTATCATACCTTAAAAGAAGATGTCAACACGTTAAACTGGAACACACTACCTACACTTGGAATTTAGGTGTTCTTCAAGGAAAGCCACGATACCTCTGGCTCATTTTTAAAAAACCAGATGGAGAGGACGGTACTAATAAGAATAATGCCCTGAGTGATAATGCAAAGGTGAAACAACTTCGGGTTTCTCTTGATGGCACATTTTATCCGCGAGATAGATTGGAAATTGATTGGGAAAAAAATGATTATGCGGAAGCCTACAAGTCCTACCAAAAGGTGTGTGAAAGTAATGGTAATAATGATCCTATTTTGGATATGGTTGCGTTTCAAAAACTTTATACAATCTACGCAATTGACCTGAGTTCTCAAAAGGAAACTATAAAGTCTAATCGAGTGGATACTTCTCTATACATTGAAAGAGGGGAGAGTGAAGAGGTTAATGCATATTGTTTGCTTTTGGAGGAAACAGAATTACAGATTAATACAGATAATGGTGTTATGATTAATATCACATAGGTTTTTTCTCATAAATAAATGGTTGGGGTATATGTTAATCAAATCAATCTTAATAAATTAACATCTTGTATTCAAAATCAAAAGCCTTGTATTATTAATGTTAATACAATTCAAAGAAAAGGAGCTGTAAGAATTGATGTTTTACTCACACACACACAAGTAAAAACACTAAATGATGTTGGATCACTTAAAATTAAAATGACGAAACCTATGTTAAAGAAATATTCAATAGACGAGTCAAGAGGAGGATTTCTCCCGTTTCTAATTCCTTTATTTGCTGGTTTAAGTGCGGCGGGAGCATTGACTGGTGGTATTTCAGCAGCGGTAAAAACTGCTAACGAAAGGAAGGCACAACTAAAAGCTCAAAAAGAATTGGAAAGACATAACAAGGAGTTGGAGAAACAAATTAGTGGAAGTGGTGTAATTGTAGATTTTGCTCAAAAACTTGAAAGTCTACCTGATAAAGCTAGATTGTTGGTTGGAGATATGCTTTCCTCTATCGCTCAAGCGGGTGTTAAACTAACTAAACGGGGTAATGGATTGTATCTTTCTCATAAATAAATGGATAAATGGTTTAAACAATTTGGAAAGAATACAACGTCAAATATAGAACTAGCTAAGTATTGTAAAACACTAAAAATTGATAATGTGGTTATTTGTATGAGAGATGAATTAACACATATAAATAAGAATACAAAGAATATTATTATGAATTTAGACACACAGAATGGTTCTCATTGGGTTTGTATTCATAATAGTCAGGATAAATATTATTTTGATAGTTATGGTATGCCACCACCTGTTGAAGTAATACAATTCTTACAGAATGGTGTTTATCAAACATTCCAAGTTCAAGAAATTAATTCTAAATGTTGTGGCCAATTATGTTTATATGTATTATTTCAACTCAACAATAATGAAAATTTTTATGATATCATTTTTTATCTAATATAAATGACCTATGTTGGAAAAGATGGTTCTATCTTTGGAAAATCCTCTCAGGATATTGATTTATCAAATTATTATACAAAGGCACAGGCTGAACGACAAAAATATAGTGTAAGTAAAAATATTAATATGAAGAATACTTATAAATTAATCAATTATCCAAACCCTACAGATGCGAATGACTTGATTAGATTCAGTGATTTATCACAATATATATCTTTAAAGAAAACAGCACGTTTTGTGAAACAAGTAAAATTTACAACCACAACACCTGGTTATACTGACCATACACCTTTCCTCATTGAATTTAACTACCTGCTTACAATTAAATTTTATAAAGAAGGACATTTAGTTAATATGCGAATTAATAAATGGGGGTATGATATGCCTGATTTAGGGTATAATTGGTCTTTTTCAATAAACATAGAAGACCTACATGATTTAAATCAGTCTCGTAAAGAAGAATATTATCCACTTGGTGAAGATAAGGATTTATGTGGAAGTACAATTAGTAAACAACAAATACGTGATTTTAAGAAAATAAAAATATATGATAGTATAGCGATGGTTCGCATGACAAAGAAGGAAGGTAATGAGATAAGGATAGAAAGCCGAGGAATACAAACCGATTTGGTAGTGGGAAGATGGGGTGGTATTACCTGTCATAATATTAATCTCACATATATTTCTGATACATAAATGGCAGGAAGAAGACTACAAGAGAATTATAATTTTTGTATTCAAGGATACCTACAAGAAAAGGGTGCTCGGTATTACATACCTTATGATTTGGAGCATATACATGGGAATTTTGTCATAAAAAACTGGCCTTATACTGATATTGTTAAACCCACAAATAGAGACTTGTTTAAAATATTAAATAAAAATGAACTTCTCAAAGTTATGAAATATAAAACTCTTTTAGAAATCGTCAACAAATCTTATTGGTATCCTATTATGAGAAAAATAATTATAGATACAAGAATATCTCAAAATCCAGATGAGTATATGTATAATATTCTTTGGGGTTCAAACTCAAGGGTAGCAAGGGATGAGGAAGGAGTTGAAGAAGAGAAGGAGGAAAGAGAGAAAAAGGAGAAGGAGGAAAGGGAGAGGGAGGAGAAGGAGGAGAGGGAGAAAAAGGAGGAGAAGGAGGAAAGGGAGAAAAGGGAGAAGGAGGAAAGGGAGAAAAGGGAGAAAAAGGAGAAGGAGGAGAGGGAGAAAATGGAGGAGGAGGAGAGGGAGCAAAGAGAGAGGGAGGAAAAATATAAAAAGATGGAAATCACTGAGATTCATAAAAGATTGAGTGTATTAAAGCAAATAAATCAATCTCAACGCACCGAAGAGGAAATTAAAGAATTAACAACTCTTATGAAGATAATGGTTTCAAAAATAAGAACGTCAATGTCTTCAATTTCAGGGAGGAGATTTAAACGAGAAAGTGGTGAAGAAGAAGAAGAAGAAGAAGGAAAAGATTATGTGATTGATGATGTTGGTGTCATTGACTTTAGTTAGTTTTTATTTGTAAATAAATGGAGGAGAGAGTGAAGGCATTCCTTAGGATTCTTTATGTTTTAAAAATAAAGATTGAAATGTATATGTTGAAAACCAAAAAGGTTTTGATACTCTGTCGGAATTTTTCTGATAAATAAATATGAGTTATTGTCTCAAATGTAAAAAGAAAACTAAATCTAAAAATATCTCTTATGTTAAAGCTAAAAATAATAGAGTTTATCAAAAAGGAATATGTCAAGTATGTGGCTCTAAAAAGTGCCAATTCATCTCTCCTAAAAGAGGAGGAGACATACAAAAGTTTCTGTCAGGAAGTAAATTTACAACAACTGGAATTCCAGGGGAATTACACCTTCCAGGGTATTCTTTCTGTGGTCCAGGAACAAACTTGGATAAAAGATTAGATGAGGCTGACAATCCTAAACCTTGGTCTAAACCTACAAATAGGGTTGACGAAGTGTGTATGAAGCATGATATTGCTTATGGGAAAACCACTACGTTGACTGAAAAACATAAAGCCGACAGCGAAATGTTGTATAATTTGTCTTTGATACAAAATCCAACGTTGAGAGAGAAAGTTGATAGGTTTATTGTGAGAAATTTGATAAATGCTAAATTGAAACTTGGTCTTGGTTATTCCTCAAAAAACTATTAGGCTCTAATGATGTCATCAAGACTGAGGAGCTTTTGGCTGAAGAATTACACAAACCTATAATCACAAAGTTTAAAAGAAGGAAGGTTTATTCTAAATACACCGACCACATATGGTCCGCTGATTTAATTGAATTGAATAATGACAGGGGATACAGGTATGCTTTAACCGTTATTGATTTGAGGAGTAGATTTGCCTGGGTTGTCCCTTTAAAAAATAAAAGGGGTGATACTTTAATGTTAGCCTTTAAGCTAATATTTGATCGGGATAAAAGGAAACCAAAGAAGTTATGGACTGATGAGGGAACAGAGTTCTATAACAAAATATTCATGAAATTTCTTAAGGGGAAGGGTATTAAATTATACAGCACCTTTAATGAAGGAAAAGCAGTTGTTATTGAGCGTTTTAATCGTACTTTGAAAGAGAGACTATATAAAAAATTCACACAACTCGGTTCTCAAAAATGGGTGTATTTAATTCAGGATATTGTAGATGATTACAACAATGCAGTTCATTCATCAACAAAATCAAAACCATCAGAAACATTTACAAAATTAGAATATGAAAAGGAGATTAATTTGAGAAAGCCCAAGTTCAAAGTTGGTGATATGGTAAGGATATACAAATGGAAAAGCCATTTTGAGAAAGGTTATACACAAAAATGGACTCGTGAATTATTTAAAATCATTGATGTAATGGATACAGTCCCTTGGACCTACAAATTATATGATTTAAATGAAGAAGAAATCTTGGGTTCATTTTACTCACAAGAATTACAAAAAACACAAGTAAGCAGATAATACCCTTGAAAATAATAAATAAATAAATAAAATGTAATGGGGATACGTTTTTATATCTGTGAACCCCAAACACAGAATCCCACAACTTTTTAGTTGGGGCTTAACTTTTGTGTGTGTATAATGGGGATACGTTTTTAAATCTGTGAACCCCAAACACAGAATCCCACAACTTTTTAGTTGGGGCTTAACTTTTGTGTGTGTATAATGGGGATACGTTTTTAAATCTGTGAACCCCAAACACAGAATCCCACAACTTTTTAGTTGGGGCTTAACTTTTGTGTGTGTATAATGGGGATACGTTTTTAAATCTGTGAACCCCAAACACAGAATCCCACAACTTTTTAGTTGGGGCTTAACTTTTGTGTGTGTATAATGAGGATACGTTTTTAAATCTGTGAACCCCAAACACAGAATCCCACAACTTTTTAGTTGGGGCTTAACTTTTGTGTGTGTGTGTATGTGTGAGTGAGTCATAATAATATACAAACCCTAACCCAACCCCAACCCTAACCCAACCCCATCCCTAACCCAAACCCATCCCTAACCCAACCCCATCCCTAACCCAACCCCATCCCTAACCCAACCCCATCCCTAACCCAACCCCATCCCTAACCCAACCCCATCCCTAACCCAACCCCATCCCTAACCCAACCCCAACCCTAACCCTAACCCTCACATTCAAAATCCCAACCCTAACCCAACCCCATCCCTAACCCAACCCCATCCCTAACCCAACCCCATCCCTAACCCAACCCCATCCCTAACCCAACCCCAACCCTAACCCTCACATTCAAAATCCCAACCCTAACCCAACCCCATCCCTAACCCAACCCCATCCCTAACCCAACCCCATCCCTAACCCAACCCATCCCTAACCCTCACATTCAAAATCCCAACCCTAACCCAATCCCATCCCTAACCCAACCCCAACCCTAACCCTCACATTCAAAATCCCACCCAAACCCTAACATAATCTTTTTTTTATTCTTTTTTTAAAATATGTATTTCATTTTTTTTTTTTCCTCTTCTTCCAATTCTGTCTTTCAAGGCTTTCAAGTTTGAAGAAGTAGAAATGGGAAGAAAGAATTTTCCAGCATTTTCTTCCTCGAACTTTCTTGATATTGCTTAAATCAAGCGTCATTAAACAAAGAACATTGTTCATTGCTTTAGAATCCAAAGAGTCTCCAAGATGGACCCCACAGGTAGAGTCTCCAAAATAAAACCAACTTTCCAAGTTCCCAAGGTATAACCACATTCCTGTTGAGCCTCCAAGATAGGTATCACATTCCGAGTCATCAAAACAAAACCCCCATTCCGAGTCTCCAAAAATATAACCATCTTTCCAAGTCCCCAAGGTAGAACCACAATTTTCAGAAATATTGGGGGTTTCCGTGATAAGTCTCACATAGTATAACTGCGGACCATCAGGGAAAACTTCCCTTTCCCAATTTTTTAGGGTTTCTATGATGTGTCTCACATAGTATAACTGCGGACCATCAGGGAGAACTCCCCTTTCCCAATTTTTTAGGGTTTCTATGATGTGTCTCACATAGTATAACTGCGGACCATCAGGGAGAACTCTCCTTGCCCAATTTTTTAGGGTTTCTATGATGTGTCTCACATAGTATAACTGCGGACCATCAGGGAGAACTCTCCTTGCCCAATTTTTTAGGGTTTCTATGATGTGTCTCACATAGTATAACTGCGGACCATCAGGGAGAACTCCCCTTTCCCAATTTTCAGAAATTTGTGGGTCTCCAATGTATGACTTGTATTCTGGCTCATCAAGGTAGAACTTGTTCAGTGGGTTTTGTTTTGATAACTCACAACAAGTATCATCATCGTAAAACTCTTTTTCAGGATTTTGTGGATCTCCAAGGTATAACTCTTTGGCTGGGTCATCAAGGTAGAACTCGTTCTGGGGGTCTTGGTTGTTCAAAATGTCTTCAAACAAAAAAATAACTTCATCCCAAGTTGTGTTAAAAGCAGAATTTTCATTTCGTATCTCAGATACAATTTCCTGTGAAAGAAAATAACAATGTATTAATTTAATACAATATTTTTATTTGTATAAATCAAGCTCTATGAATATTAAAATAAACTTTGTTAACTCTTACATGAGTCTCATCTAAAAAAAAAAAAAAAAAAAAAAAATTAAATAAATAAATAAATAAATAAACAAACTTACCTCCATTGATAAGAGGTTTGAGTCCAGTTCATCAATCTGAAGGTTGAGTTCTACACAGGTAGTAGGACTCCAAGGAATAGCAAAGTTATCCCATTCCATTTCGGCATAGGAGTCCATTCTCAAGTGAAGCAGAAAGCGTGTTTGAAAAAGCCTGTGTGGTCGGTGCCTTTTATAAGAAGGGCTGGGTGTGTGTCATTTCCTGTGGAAATTCCCTGGGCGTGTCTTAACTGGAAATGATGTGATGGAAATTCCCTGAAAATGATGTAATGTTTTACCTGGAAATGATACAATGCTGAAGAGTTTATAAAGTGGGTGGGACTTAGCAAAAGTGGGCGGAGCTTAGCAAAGGGGGCGGGACATAGCAAAAAGTGGGCGTGGCTTAACAAAAAGTGGGCGGGGCCTATTAAAAGTGGGCGTGGTTTAACAAAAAGTGGGCGGGGCTTAGTAGAAAGGTGGGCGTGGCTTAACAAAAAGTGGGCGTGGATTACCAAAAAGTGGACGGAGCTTAACAAAAAGTGGGCAGAGCCTACCAAAAAGTGTGTGGCACTGGAGGTGCTCAAACAAGAACATTGAGGGAGGTTTACCATTTTATCTTAGCTCAGTTAAAATATCTTAATAAAGAACCAAACTCAAACATATTTTTTGTTAATATATTAGATGGTGAAGAGAGTGGCAAGAGAATTAAATTATTTCCCACGCATAAACAAATATTTGTAGGGTCGTTGTTTGAGTGGGTTATATTCACCAGATGATATTAAGAGTAAAAGGTTAAAAGGTTCATAAGGTCAGAAGGATCACAGGTGTTTAAGTGGTCTAATGAATAAGGATAGCATGTCAAAAGGTTAGAAGGTTCGTAAAGAACAGGGTGAGAGAAATAGAGGTCTTTAGGGGCAATATGGAAGTGAATGGGTCAAAGATTAATCTGCCAGATGATATGTAGAAGAAGGATGATAGGTCTATAAGAGAAAACAAATATTTGTAGTGTTTGAGTGGTCTAATGAACAACATTAAGGATAGGTACTACAGACAAAAGGTTCATAAAGATGAGGGTGGGAGAAATAGAGGTGTTTATGATTTTTGAAAAAGACAAGGGGGTAAATGACATTAGATAGGGATTTCCCATGTTAAACGGAGGTGTCCCAGAAGCAACATTATTACACTACTGTCAGGGAACAACTGTTCGGCCGCGGTTATACCTCCGCTCGGTAAAAATAACATCCTAATCCGCGGACCGTAACAATATATATATATATATATATATATATATATATATATATATATATATATATATATATATAATTTATATATATATATATATATATATATATATATATATATATATATATAATTTATATATATATATATATATATATATATATATATATATATAATTTACATATATATATATATATATATATATATATATATATATAAATATATATAAGGTTCCACTGTATATATATATATATATATATACAGTGGAACCTTGACTTACGAGTGCACCAACTTACGAGTTTTCCGAGATACGAGCCGTCGCTCGGGCGGTTTATTGCTTTGAGATGCGAGCCGAGATCTGAGTTACGAGCTTACGCCACCCGCCACCAGGTGGATTCCGGTCACGTGGTTATCTTGCCGTGCAAGCATCTCTGCCGTATATCGCTGCTGTTTTGTTTTCGCATT
This sequence comes from Myxine glutinosa, assembly GCF_964187855.1. NCBI lineage: Eukaryota > Metazoa > Chordata > Myxini > Myxiniformes > Myxinidae > Myxine > Myxine glutinosa. The sequence goes on along the minus strand of NC_136263.1, from coordinate 175,978,747 downwards.
TTGGTTATTTTGGAGCTTACGCCACCCGCCACCAGGTGGGTTCCGGTCACGTGGTTATCTTGCCGTGCAAGTATCTCTGCCGTATATCGCTGCTGTTTTGTTTTCGCATTTTGGTTATTTTGGAGCTTACGCCACCCGCCACCAGGTGGGTTCCGGTCACGTGGTTATCTTGCCGTGCAAGTATCTCTGCCGTATATCGCTGCTGTTTTGTTTTCGCATTTTGGTTATTTTGGAGCTTACGCCACCCGCCACCAGGTGGGTTCCGGTCACGTGGTTATCTTGCCGTGCAAGTATCTCTGCCGTATATCGCTGCTGTTTTGTTTTCGCATTTTGGTTATTTTGGAGCTTACGCCACCCCCCACCAGGTGGGTTCCGGTCACGTGGTTATCTTGCCGTGCAAGTATCTCTGCCGTATATCGCTGCTGTTTTGTTTTCGCATTTTGGTTATTTTGGAAAATTTCTTAGTTTTAACCATGGGTCCTAAGAAATTGAGTGCCAAGGGCAGTGCTGAGAAGAAGAAGAGGATGATGTGCTTGGCTATAAAACACGCAATCGTCGAAAAACATGAGCGAGGTGTGCGTGTTGTCGACTTGGTGAGGCGGATGTGAAGGCAGCTGAAGATTTTATTTTAACTTTTGCCGAACTGATAGAAGCCGAATGATACATCCCCCAGCAAATCTTCAACTGTGACGAGACAGGGCTCTTCTGGAAAAAGATGCCGAGGAGGACGTATATAACGGCAGAGGAGAAGAGCATGCCAGGCCACAACTTGTTCAGACAGCCGGCGATAGCTCGCCTTCTCTTTGTGGAAAACACGGTGAGATCCTTAACATCCAACAACTAATGGGACGCAAACGGGGCGCCCAGTTTAGCGGTACACACATTGATGAATCACCCTGCCTGTGAAACACCCATGACAGGTTATAGCTGTGTCGGGATTCAAACCCAGGCTGGACAGTTTAGAGTCAAGTGTGCGTACCTCCAGTCCAGGCCATCCTGCCAACTTGTATGCTGCATACAGGTGAAATATAAAGCGCGAGATATTTTTATATATACTGTATATTTAAAAAAAAATTGGTGTGGTTTTTGGCGGGCTGGAACGGATTAATAGCATTTCAATGCATTTTAATGGGGAAATTTGATTTGAGAAACGAGCAAATTGAGTTACGAGCTCGGTCACAGAACGAATTAAACTCGTAAGTCAAGGTTCCACTGTATATATATATATATATATATATATATATATATATATATATATATATATATATATATATATATATATATATATATATATATATATATATATATATATATATATATATATATATATATATATATATATATTGTTGCGGATATGGCATTTGGCCTCCATATCCGCTTGTCAATATTCCCCTATTTCCCCAATACTCCCCAACTATCCCCAATCCCCCATTCCCTAGTCCCATTGCCTGTAAACAACACTCTGTAGAACCGACCTTCCCCTTTTTCCCCCATTAAATGTCGTGCCCAGGTCCACCGCATCTCACGTAGACAACTTTCGGACATCTTGCTAGTTATTCTTAGTCTATGTCAGTTAAGGACTCGTTTCCATTAATTCTGACTCTTCGTTGCACCAGAATGTGATCGTATGGCACCAGTAGTGAGTTTAGGACCTTCCCATACCTCCTCCCATCTTCTTCCCCAAACAACAACTACAACAGCAACTACAACAACTACAACAACGGCGGCGCGCGGGGAGTGTGCGTCCTCACTCCGGCTCGGTTAGCCGCCATTACCCATGTGCGCCGACGGGGTTACCACGAAGGGGCTGCCTGTCGGCCCCTCGTCAAGGGCGGAGCCGGTAACCCCCCGCACCCAATGAGAAGCAACGGGCCGATTCCATCTGGGGCGGAGCTAACGAGCCGAGGGCGTGTCACTCCCCGCCGGAGATACGCAGCGACTTACCGGATGTGGTCAGATGCGCCTGAACTACGGAGAGCAAAGGACGCCACCCCCAGCGCGACGATACCTCCCCGCATCTTTGGACCGGACCGGGTCGATTCTGTCCTTGAGCCAAGAGTGCACCTTGAGCCATCGACTGCCCGCTTTCCTTGCCATCAATCCCCGTGTGAGTCAGTTTTGTCCTGTTTATCTGTGGTCTGTCGGGAATAAGATAAGTGTGTCTAAGTGCCTATCTTTCTATGCTGTCCCTCTCATTCCTGTAATCTAACCTTCCGCCATATTATAACCTCCCCCGGAGGTCTTGAGAACCGTATCCCTGGTGTCGTGTCATTTTAATCCCAGCCGTTGTGTCCTTTTCCTTCATTGATCTAGCGTAGCGCGGCTCGGCCAAGGTTCGAGTATAATCGGGTAACTTGTGCGGACATGGCGGCCATTCCGCTCGGCCCACCATAACATCAAAGTCGTGTCTGTAACAATTGGTGTCAGGAGTGGGATCAAGGCTGTGAGTGGAATGAGGGTACCTGGGTGTGTAAGGAAAGGTACGAGGAGCATGGAAACGGCTGGATGTGTGAGCAAGGAACGGGCTGCGGGGTGTAAGCGTCCAGGTGAAGCATCGACGGTAACCGGTTTAGAGGTTAGAGCGACTTTTAGCCGAATCGGGCCCTCGGTGCGTGCTGGGCCTCGCTTTGAACGGCCGCGTCTGTGCTCCACTAGGCGGAGCGGGCAGCCCGATAGAAAGGGTCGTCATGGCGACCACTTTTTGTTGAGGCATTCCGGCAGGTCGAGATCGGGACATTGGATGGCTCCACGCCGAGATGGTGCGTGGGATCTCGGCCCGGGTAAGCCCCCGTCCCTGCACCGAGTGCCGGACGCATCCAGCCGCTGGCACAGAACAACCCGCATTCATGGCTTGGCTTTACGAAGCCGGGCTTTGGACAGGAATTGGCGCACCGAGAGGCATTAGCGAGTAGACTGGGTGATGAGGTTAGTGTTTTGGACCCAAAATTAGAGAAAAACAAAATTTGATGATTGGCAAGGGATTGGCAGTAGTGATTGGCAGATGATGGGCAGTGATTGGCAAATTTTTGATTTGTTGAAATTTGATGTGCAAAATTGGTAGTGAGCGATGGGCCCGGTGGGTAAGGGTGGCATCCCTGCCACCCTTCCCATATGGGGGCAAATGCGCAATAGTTTATGGGGTGTATGGCAGTGAAAACTAGCCCGGGTGGGTTAGGTTATATTGTAGGGATCTAGCTAGCGAAGATGACATTAGGTAACGTTAAGGTTTAGATAGTGACTGATACCTGTAGTGGGGACGCAGGTAGATTAGTATGGATGATAATGACGAGGGAGCGCAATAGTTTAAAGGGACGACTGGGAAGCGCAAGTTGCAGAGGGGAGTAGTTAGCTGAGATGATGCCGTGTGTGTGAGGATTGAACAGGTGTGATTGCACAGGTGTGCAACTGGACAGGTGTGTGGAGCAGTGTATGAGTAGTGAGTGTGTGGATCAGCGCGAATGCGCTTTGGGAGAGAAGGGTGCAGGTGGCACCAGGTGTGAGAGCACAGGTGTGCAGGTACAGGTGTGTGGAGAGAGTTGGAGTAAGTGGTACGGAGTGGTGTGCATGGTGCGAAGGTGTGGATGGGGGAAGAGTGGACCCCTTTCACGAGTACCCGGGGCGGGTAGTGTAAGTGTTAGGTAGAGGGTATCGGTAAATTGTGGTTGGATATTGGCATTTGTGGTGCGGTTGCAGAATGGTATTGTGGATGGGTGCATTAGTGTTGTGGAAATGGCTGGGCGTGTAGCCTGTTAGTGTGTGTAGTTGGTTGGGCACTCCACCACTGTGAGGATGTCGGCCAGGTGAGGCCGCAGGTGGGCTCTGGGAGCCGGTAGTTGTGAGTGGGTGCCTGAGGATCCCGGGTGTGGATCGGGCAGCCCAGTGCCAGAGAGGGCACCGAGTGGGGAGAGCGCCAGAGGGCCTTCCCCAGGTAGTTAGGTTAGGGTAAGGAGCAGGTAAGCTCGGAGGCAACTGCAGTGGTGGAGGTGTGCAGGTGGGTAGACCCGCTGGGAGAGGTACACGCCACAGCCCAGAAATTGTGCGAGGGCACCGGGAGATGAATCGGGGGAGTGAGACCCCAAATTGAAAAGCACCACAGTTGGCCAATGGGAATTGGTTTTTAGAACCCATAGTGTAAGAGGGCCAATGGTTTGGCCGGAGAAAGACCCCGGGTAATGTAAAGTTGTTAAAGTCATTTAGGAAATAGTTAGGATTGATGAACCTGTCGCACCATACGCAGCCACCTACCTGTGGTGATGATGATGACTCCACACCTGTGTTTTCTTTGTTTTGTGTTGCAGGAAGTAAGGACTGCTGTTGGATTTGTGAGACGCATCACGACGTGGATGAGACATTGGGGTGATTCCATCTCTCCCTCCTTAGGAGGGACTGATGATGAATTGGTGATGGCAAATTATGATGTTGAGTTGGAGATGGCAAATTTTGATGAGAGTTGAAAATGGCAAATTTGATTGGTTAGGAGGGAGAGAAGACGAATTTGGTTTATGGGAGGAACGGGGAAGACAGTAGGGACGTTTGTTGATTTGTAAAGTAGATGTTTATGGGTAGTGTTGTGTTTTGTGGATACAGTAAGGGGTAAGGGAGGGGCCATGTAGGTTACCTGGTTGGGGGGGGGGCGTACGGTAGGAACGTACCTGTCTCACCTGGTTCCCATGTGCCCCCAGTGTGCATCACCTTGTATTGCGTGCACTTTTGCGCCCTTACCACCTTACTCACTTGTCTTTTCTTTTGTCTCCCACCTCCGAGGATCTGGCTTTGGGGCAGAGAGAGAGGAGAGAGAGGTGCTGGCTACGCAGTTGTGGGCCTGCACTTTCGCTGCTTGCTGCCTGGATCGATACACCATATGGACCGCAATGTTTGTGGCCGCCCACCATGGACCGCAGTTTTTTTTTGCGGCCAAGCACCACCCATTGATGGACCTCTGGGTCAACGTGGCACCTATGCCATACAGGTGAACCACTTATAGTTGGCCCCCTGACGGCCACAATAAAGAAATGGACGCGGTTGGCGCCTTTCTTTATTTTTAAAGAAGCCAGAAGGCCAAGTGCACCACACGAAGAGCAAGAGACACCTGCAGGGTTAGGGGTTGTTGTTTTTATTTTAATGAACAATGGTGACTGCACCGATTGGTGCTGGGGTGGTGCTTTTGGTGCTTGGAAGGGGTGCTCTGCACATTATTTATTAAAGGCCGTAAGGCCACAGAGCACTCGTGGGTTGGTGTATCGATGCTGGCATGCGTGCTCTCTCTATGCGTAACATCTGCATGTGTTCCTCCAAAAACAGGTCCTGGATCGTAGTGTAAATATCAGCGTAGTCTTGTGTAAATAATGCTCCCTACCGGCTGTATGTTTAGTTTGCGAATTCTTTCCGCAATTCGGTTATCCTGTGGGTGTGTTTCTGTGAGGAGAAGGGTGCAACGTCGCAGGGGGACATATTTACTCATTTGTGAATATCTGTAAAACTGTCGCACTCAGGGTAGAGTTAATAGTAGAGGGAACTACATCTGAGTGCCACACTAAAGTAGGTAAAAATTTATCGGGTCGGGACGCCCCGAGGGTAGAGAAGGGTGCAATGTTGCGGATATGGCATTTGGCCTCCATATCCGCTTGTCAATATTCCCCTATTTCCCCAATACTCCCCAACTATCCCCAATCCCCCATTCCCTAGTCCCATTGCCTATAAACAACACTCTGTAGAACCGACCTTCCCCTTTTTCCCCCATTAAATGTCGTGCCCAGGTCCACCGCATCTCACGTAGACAACTTTCGGACATCTTGCTAGTTATTCTTAGTCTATGTCAGTTAAGGACTCGTTTCCATTAATTCTGACTCTTCGTTGCACCAGAATGTGATCGTATGGCACCAGTAGTGAGTTTAGGACCTTCCCATACCTCCTCCCATCTTCTTCCCCAAACAACAACTACAACAACAACTACAACAACTACAACAACGGCGCGCGCGGGGAGTGTGCGTCCTCACTCCGGCTCGGTTAGCCGCCATTACCCATGTGCGCCGACGGGGTTACCACGAAGGGGCTGCCTGTCGGCCCCTCGTCAAGGGCGGAGCCGGTAACCCCCCGCACCCAATGAGAAGCAACGGGCCGATTCCATCTGGGGCGGAGCTAACGAGCCGAGGGCGTGTCACTCCCCGCCGGAGATACGCAGCGACTTACCGGATGTGAAGTCAGATGCGCCTGAACTACGGAGAGCAAAGGACGCCACCCCCAGCGCGACGATAGCCCCCCGCATCTTTGGACCGGACCGGGTCGATTCTGTCCTTGAGCCAAGAGTGCACCTTGAGCCATCGACTGCCCGCTTTCCTTGCCATCAATCCCCGTGTGAGTCAGTTTTGTCCTGTTTATCTGTGGTCTGTCGGGAATAAGATAAGTGTGTCTAAGTGCCTATCTTTCTATGCTGTCCCTCTCATTCCTGTAATCTAACCTTCCGCCATATTATAACCTCCCCCGGAGGTCTTGAGAACCGTATCCCTGGTGTCGTGTCATTTTAATCCCAGCCGTTGTGTCCTTTTCCTTCATTGATCTAGCGTAGCGCGGCTCGGCCAAGGTTCGAGTATAATCGGGTAACTTGTGCGGACACGGCGGCCATTCCGCTCGGCCCACCATAACATCAAAGTCGTGTCTGTAACAATATATATAGAGGCAGTCCCCGGGTTACGAACGCCCGTACTTACGTACCGACCTCCGTAAAGCCTTTTATTTAAAAAAATTGAGGTACATACAATGGTTCGTACTAACGAACGGTTGGACTACTTTGCACGACGCTCAAAACACTGCACGTTTTCAGCGGTTCGTCGGCCCGAGGGAGAACAACGCCACACCGTTGTCGCCATTTTAAGTTGGATCGCATAAACACTGTTGTGTGCATTGTGTTTTGACTTAAAATTTTCGTGTGTTTACCCTCTTAAGCATTGCTCCAAAGCGTAAATCTGATGCAAGTGTTGGTGATGCATCGAAGAAAAGGAAAACGACCACGATTGAAACGAAAGTGGAAATACTAAAGCGATCGGAGAGAGGTGACACGCCAACAAACATTGGAAAAGCGTTAGGCTCCAGTCAGTTAACGATCGGGACAATTATAAAGGACAAGGGGAGAGTAATGGAGCATGTAAAAGGCTCTGTCCCGCTGAAAGCGACAATTATCACGAAGCAACGCAGTGGTTTAATTATCGAAATGGAAAGGCTATTGGTAATTTGGTTAGATGATCAAAATCGCTATTGACTGGGAATGAAACAAACGTACCAGTTTGTTTGCGAACGGGTACGTTTTTCATGGAAGTCCTTCGCAAACTTGCTGTCCATGTCTGACGTGCGACTGAAGGTGCTACAGGAATGTGGAATTTATTGGTTTCATGCTTTAGCATTCGCTGTATCTGCATTGCCTATTTGCTTCTGGCCTCCCACCAGAAGAGATAAATAGAGGAGAGATATATCAAGGTATGATCGTTTCAAGGTATGCAAGACATCAATTGGAACGAGAGTAAGTGTTAACCTTTAATCATTATCTTTTTTTTTCTATCTAAACAGTTTAAGAAATGTTTATTTAATGTTTTTTATACCTATAGATGTTTTAGGTAAAATATATACTATATACTAAGACAAACATTTGACTAATTGACGCTCGATGTGAACTGTACGTAACTGTTCCGACTTGCATACAAATTCGACTTACAGACAGACTTAAAAACGGAACTCGTTTGTAACCCGGGGACTGCCTGTGTATATATATATATATATATATATATATATATATATATATATATATATATATATATATATATATATATATATATATATAATAATAATAATTCATTTATTTTGTATAGCGCTTTTCCAGAAGCCCAAAGGCGCTTTGACAGAGTGGCAAACATAATGCATAACAATACAGCAATAATTATATATATATATATATATATACACAGCAATACCCCAGCCTACGTCATTAATTCGTTCCATAAACCATGATGTAACTCAGTTTTTGACGTAAACCAAGCGTAATGCCTTAAAATGAAGACAAACACCGTAAAACTAGAGTAAACAAGCATTCTGAGTATTGCGCTGCAATACATGTCCCCTACCAAAGTTCAAAGTGCCATAACTTTGTCAAAAATGATCGAATATGCAAATTTATGCACGGTTGATGCTGGTTTTCAAACTTGATCTGAGGTATGCTGAGACACGTGTGTCACGCCTCGCCTCGTTGATAAGCCCGCAAGGTCGCTCCGTGGAGCGGCCTGCACGTATTGCACCGTGTGAATTATATAAATTATTACCAACTCACAGTCTGAGGTACTAGCGATTCAAGAGATATCCATTTTTTTATGGCACATTGGAGAAGCCAATGTGAGGTTTCTTCTTCCTCAGCTTGTCACAACTCTGTCAAATGCGATCGAGTTAACAAAGTCAGAATTTGACCAAATCAGTTTTATTCGTTTGTTAATATACCTCAGCTATTGACAAATCTTAAATTAGAATTTTATTTGAGGTTAAAATGACCGCGACAGGTCGTGTCCAACGATGCTTTCAGTCTGTACATGTGATAAATAATTACCGCACACCTGAGGCCTCTTCTTCTTCACGCAATAACAACTTCTAGCTTCCAGACCGTACATCCAATCATCTTGAAATTTTGCACACTTGTTACTCTTCATGACTTCTATGATAGTATGAAACGATGTGATCAATAAAGCGATTCAAGTGATATCCATTTTTAAAATATTTTCATTTAATTAACGATATCTGCCAAACCACGTGAGCTATCGCAAATTCCAAAAGGACATTTTAGTAGACTGACATGCGGAACAGATCTGTGAAGTTTCCCCTCGAGGGGATCAAAAATGAGGGAGGGGCTCGGTTTTAAAGGTTCATGCGTTAAAACGTCATAACTCTGAAACCATGTGACGCATGTCGTCATGCTCGCTGACGTTTTTGTTCGTCCTGGGTATGCGATTCTGCCTGCAAAGTTTGGCCTCGATCTGTTCAGCCATTGCAGAGAAAAAGGGGGTTTTCGTGTTTGCACGAAAAACAATATGGCGCCCGAACCACGTGACCTGTGACATCATAATTACCATTAAAATATTCTACAGACCGAGTCCCTCCTATGGTGAAAATTTGATCTCAATCGGTCCAATTATTGCAGAGAAAATCTTTTTTAAAGGAAATTAAAACTTAAAATGGCACTGAGTTAAGGATCATCAGAATTATCAGAAGTACCAAAGTTCAAAGTGCCATAACTTTGTCAGAAATGATCGAAACGTCGTGAAGTTCGAACTTGATCTCTAAATTATCTTGAGGAAACGATGTGCCAAGTTTGAAATCATTAGCATTAAGCGTTTAGAAAAAAAGTCCGGAAAACTGTTCTTTGCGTGACGGACGGACTGACGGACTGACTGACTGATGGACGGCGTGCAAACCTACAGTCCCCTCCGGTGCACACCGGTAGGGGACTAATAACTGGAGGAGGCTGCGGCTTCACCCTGAATCTTTGCCACTCCCCGTCGGGAGTCTCTCCGTTGTTTTCTATTGGTTGGGTCTTCTCCTCGAACGGGGTGACCGGCACGGACGTGTCGACCGTGAGTGGGCTTGTGTGCTGAGTGGCTCCGCGGCCCGCTTCACCACAGCGTGCTTTACCCAACGTGTCCGAGCAGTTTCACCGGTGGTCGTGTCGTGTCGTCTGATGAACGAACGAGCTCAGGGTTCCGTGAACCCGGCTGCCCCGGGGATCGACGCTCACCTCCTAGTAGTAGACGTGCCCCGTCTTTCCTCGAGCGGCCGAAGTTGCCTGCTTCTTTTTTTTTGGACGATGCGATATACGCAGAAACGACGATTCACAGGCAATCATTTGCAAATCCATGCACATGTGCACAAGCACACTCTGCACGGTGACGTGACGTGACGTCTGCCGCGGACGGTCGTCCGAGCCGGCATCGTCGTCATGTTTCGCCGTTGCCGCGTTGCGTTGGTTGTTTTACACAGTAAAGGAACCTTTACACAGTAAAGGATTAATCACAAAAATAACAGCGAAAGGCAAAGCAAGCAGGCGACTGCAGCACAGGACAAAATGCATATGGTGTTGCCTTTGTTTTGAATGAGAACCAGCAGCAACGCGTACGTATACTGTATGTACATTTTAAAATATTTTTAATGTGCTTTTTATTGTATTTTAAATGTTAATTTTTATGTACTATTTTATTTATTTTAAATATATATTTTTTCACGTCCTATTATGATGTAGGAGTGACATAAAGTCGCACATAATGAAGTTCGATGAACTGATATTTACTCTAGAAGAGTGGCGTGATGTCGGATTTGACGTAGGTCGAAATGGTGTAAAACGGGGTATTGCTATATATATATATAGCCTCGCTATATATATATATATATCAGAGGTCTCGCGAGATCACGGCGAGGTCACGTCTTTTCTAAGCTGTTCCATGCGCTCACGCTTTCGAAGCTAAGTGATCTTTCACATTTGTGTTTTTGTCGTATCTTTATCTTTCTTTCGGTGCATGTACCTATTGGGGTGACTTTAATAGGTTTCTCGGTGTTGGTTTTTCATACCTGTGTACAGAATCGTCGGTTTTTTCGTATCGTGTATTCTGAGGCCTAGTGTAGTACTAGTAGGCTACCGTGTCCTCAGACCTTGGCTTGAGGCTTTTGTTTTTTGTCTCAGCGGTTCTTCGATCGCGCTGCAACTACTTTCGGTCTCTGTTTTTCACGGTATTTTCACCCATACTCCCTTGTTTTAAAATCTCAAAAAAAAAACAAAATTTTTTTTTCCTTCCCTGTTTTTATCCGTTTGTGCGTTCTTATTTGTTCTTTCGTTCTTTGTTCTTTTGCTCTTTCGTTCTTCGTTATTTGTTTCGTTACCACGTTGTTCGAGATCATGTGATCAAGTTGTTAATACATGTTTCATCTGTCCCCTGAAGAACTTTATTATTATGTCATATTCTATAACACTTTTTTCTACTTCTTCTATAAAAGGATGCTTTCGACTTGCTCACCAATTGTATTCATTCAAAAAAAAAATTCCATCTCTTACAGTGCATCTTTCATTCATTCCCTAAACTCTCCAGAACTCCACCCATCCTTCAGCGTCCTCAAACGTATTTTTGACTCGAATGTCTCAAGAAACTCATTTTGCAATAAATGTTCGTTTCCCATAAATCGTACACTTTTCAAAATCCAATCACACCCCTCCCCTCCAAATCTTCCCCATCACCCATCTCTGTCAAATCTTCCCCCTTGCCCCTCCCCCCCAAATCTTCCCAAACACCCATCCCTTTCAAATCTCCCCCCCTGCCCCTTCCCTCCTAAACTCCCCCCACACCCCTCCCCTCCGAGACTCTCCCTCACTCCTCCCCTCCTAGACTCCCCTCTCACCCCTCCTCCTCAAAGCGTCCTCCCCGCATCTTCCCCCTTCCAACTTTCACCTTCATCTTCCTCAACCTTCTGCCTCACTCTTCCCCCTCCTCAAATAACACCTCACTGCGCCTCACCCAAACACCATCAAACCTTTTGTCCGCCCCATTCTTCCCTTTCTCCAAGCTATTCTGTAATCTCTGACACACCTGCAACAGCTCTCCCTACCTCTTCCTCCTCTTCCACATCCTGCCCTACCGCTCCTCCCCCCCCCCCTGTTCTGTATCCGATGCTCCCCCTTCCTCTTCCTTAACAGTATGGACCTCAAACATCCGGGGCCTTCGCTCAAACTTAACTGATCTCTCCATACAGGTTGCTTCTGACAAACCAGACGTGATCTGCTTAACAGAAACCTTCCTCCTTCATGATGTCTCTGATTCCTTGGTATCTCTCCCAGGTTACTCCCTCCTCCGGTATGATAGACCTGAGCCTCGTCCTGGAGGTGGGGTTGCTATCTTTATAAAAAACTCTCTTCCTCACTCGCCCTGCACTGCCCTCTCTCCACCTCACCCCCAGGAATACCTTTGGCTATGGCTTCCCCTTCGCTCCCACCTTTTGTTCATATTCGTGTTGTACCGTCCACCAAACAGTGATGACTCCATCTACATCTCGCTGTCTGATAATATGGACCAACTTCTATCTACCCATCCCAACTCTCTCTTCCTCATATGTGGTGATTTCAACTGTCACCATGCCAGTAGGCTGGGGGTGGGTACCTCTCTCACCAGCCATGGCTCTTCAGCAAAGGACTTCTGTGACTCACTGGGACTGACACAATCTGTCAATTTCCCAACCCGGATCTCAGTCAACGGAGAATCTTCTCTTCTGGACTTGGTTATGACGAACTTCCCTGAAAATGTCTGCTGCTCTTCTTCTGCTCCAATCGGCTCTTCTGATCATGTGCTTGTTAAAGTGGACATCTCTCTGACCATTTTCAGAGAGCCTCCTCAGCATCGACGAGTCTGGCATTTCACTCAGGCCAACTGGCACGGTCTTCAAGCAGCCATCAATCATCTGGACTGGTCTCCCATCTCTACTGCCTCTGACATCAACTCATCCTGGGAATTCTTCCAAAGTAAATTGCTCCCTCTCATACACAGATTTATCCCTTCTCGTCTTCAGTTGTCATACCCTTCCTCCCGTCCATGGTACACGGAATCTTGTGGTGAGGCAATTGCCCAGAAACAACTTGCTTTTGTCTCCTGGAAAGCAAATCCAACGGAAGGAAATCTCATTTCCTTTCACAAAGCCCGAAACAAGTGTGTGTCCACCCTCAGGAGAGCCAGGAAACAATAGCTCTCCGTCCTCAGGACCGAACTCTCTTATCTGTCTCCCTCTTCCAAATCCTGGTGGCGTCTGGTAAAATCTGTTTCTGGTGTTCCCCCTCCATCCCCTCCCTCACCTTAAATGGCCACAGGGCTGACTCCGCACGTGAAAAAGCTGAATGCCTCAACTCTGTGTTTGCCTCTAAATCTTGTGTCCCAAACCCATCCCTCTCTGTACCCACCGTACCCAGTCGTACCCAGCTGCTCCTGGACTCTGTGTCCTTTCCTCCTGACAAGGTGGAAAAGTTTCTGTCAACCCTCGACTCTGATTCTGCAACTGGACCTGACGGCATCAGCCCACGGGTCCTAAAATCATGTTCTGCCGCTCTTTCACTCCCTCTCTTTGTTCTCTTCACCCTCTCTTTTACTCAAGGTCATCTTCCATCTGCTTGGAAATCTGCCAACATCACCGCTTTGCACAAAAAAGGTGCAAAAACAGATCCCAGCAACTACAGACCAATCAGCCTTCTCCCAATTATCAGCAAAGTCATGGAATCCATCATTGCTTCAGATATGAAATCTTTCCTCTTCTCCAATGGCTTGATCTCTGATCATCAATTTGGTTTCAGACCTGGACACTCCACTCTGGACATGCTGCTTCTGCTTTCTCAACAATGGATGGAGGTCCTCAATGCCAAACAGGAAATTAGAGCAGTCTCCCTTGACATATCACGTGCCTTCGATACGGTCTGGCACCCCGCTCTGCTCACCATCTCTCCTCTTTTGGTATCCATGGAAATCTCCACGCATGGCTGGCGGACTTCCTCTCTAGTCATAGTCAACGTGTGGCCCTGAATGGGTTTCTCTCATCTCCTCCTCCTGTTCAGGCTGGAGTTCCCCAAGGCAGTGTTCTGGGCCCTGTGCTTTTTCTGGTCTTCATCAATGATCTCTCTGACTCTCTTGAAAATCCTCTCTATCTCTTTGCTGACGACTCTACTCTCTGTCGCTCCATTCTTCATCCCTCAGATCGGCAGTCTGCAGCCTCCTCACTCTCTGCAGACCTTGACAAAATCACAGACTGGGCAAACAAGTGGAACATGTCTTTCAATCCTGACAAATCTCACACTCTTACGATGTCTCTCCGAAAAGACCGACTGGACAACCCTCCCATCCACTTTCTGAATAATCCTCTCCAAGAAGTTCTGTCACTCAAGCTTTTGGGTCTCACTATCTGCCATGATCTTTCCTGGAAAAAACACATTTCAAATCTGGCCTCCAAAGCCAGTCGCCGACTGGGCATCCTCCGTCGTGCGAAGTCCTTCCTTGGCACACCTGAGCTCCTCACCACATACAAGGCTTTCATCCGCAGCTCAATGGAATACTGCTCTCCCCTCTGGGCTGGTGCTCCTGCCTCACACCTAGCTCGCCTTCGCGCTGTTGAAACCAAAGCATTCAGAATCATTGGAATCTCCCGCGATGAAGCTAACTCCAAGGGCCTCTCACTCACTCACCGCAGGCAGGTTGGTGGTCTTTCCGTCTTCTACCGACTCCTCTCTGGCCTTGCCCCCCCAGCTCTCTCTGGGCTCTGTCCCACAAATATTCCTACAGGTCGCACAAGATCTGCCTGCAACCCTCTTTTGGTTAAACTGCCAAAATCAAGACTCTCTGCTCACCTTCACTCCTTCATTCCTCTTTTCTCCCGCCTCTGGAACAAACTCCCTCACTCTCTTCAATCCCACTCCACCCTCCAAGTCTTTAAAACAGCTGTTCACCACCATCTCTTAGCTTCCCCCATCCAAAACCTTGATCTTTTCTACCCCCGCCAATTTCACCCCAATTCCACTTTTTGAAATACCAACTTCTGTCCTGGAAGTACTTGGTGTCCTTGTGCTTTATACTTCTCCCCCCCCCCCCTTCCCATGCCTCCTCCCCCCGGGCCCTCTCCCTTCCACACATCTCCCTGCTCTCGGATGTTGTGGTTGTGTGCTTCCCCTTTTCTCCCCGTCTTGTCTTCCGCTCCCTCTTTTTGTGTATTTTGTTTGTCTGGTCGATTTGTTTGTGAAGTAAATGTTAGCTCTTTCATGAGCCTCGATTCAGTATACAATATATATATATATATATATATATATATAGATATAGATATATATAGATATAGATATATAGATATATATACACACACACACATACACACACACATATACTAGCAGAAGTACCCGGCATTGCCGGGCGGGGGGAAGGGAGGGGAGGAGGAAGTGGGGGGGGGGGGAGGGGAGGAGAGGGTGGGGAGGGGAGGGGAGAAGAGGGGGGGAGGGGAGAAGAGGGGTGAGGGGAGAAGATGGGGGAGGGGAGAAGAGGGGGGAGGGGAGGGGGGGAGGGGGAGGGGGGAGGGGGGAGGGGAGGGGGTGAGGGGAGGGGGAGGGGGAGGGGAGGGTGTGAGGGGAGGGGGAGGGGAGGGGGGAGGGGGGGAGGGGGGAGGGGTGAGGGGAAGGGGTGGGGGGTAGGGGAGAAGGAGGGGGTAGGGTGGAGGGGGGAGGGGAGGGGGAGGGGGTGAGGGGAAGGGGTGGGGGGGGGGGTAGGGGAGAAGGAGGGGGTAGGGTGGAGGGGGTAGGGTGGAGGGGGGAGGGGAGGGGGAGGGGAGAGGGAGGGGGGAGTCAAGTCGGAAGTCATTGTCATCAATTGAATGTCGCATTTATTTTTTATTCCCTGTCAAATGGCATTGGTCCCGCATTCCGAACCCGGAAGTCGGAGGTCATTGTCGTCAAAGTTGAAAAATTAACGTTACGAAATACGCTGATGACGTCATAATTTTAAAACCCGAAGGTTTTTAAAAAACATTTAAGGTGTGCTGCAGTTTCTCTGGGACGTACTGATTCCGAATATGAAGTTGGAAAATTAACGTTCCGAAATACGCTGATGACGTCATAATTTTAAAACGCGAAGTTTTTTTAATTTTAAGGTGTGCTGTAGTTGTTCTGAGACGGACTGATTCCGAATATGCCTTTGGTTTTGCTCTGCGATGAGTAGTTCTCGAGTTATAAGAGGACAAACAAACAAACATACTTTACTGCTATATATATATATATATATATATATATATATATATATATATATATATATATACAGACTTGGCATTTAATATGGAATTTTTTTTTTTCTTGACTTGGGTTTACTTTCTTAACTCAGTATATCAATCTGGTGAGTTTCCTTTACACTTTGGTGATTTATTTGTCAAAAGAACCATGTCACTGATTGTCTGTCGCAGCAAGAAGTCAACAACAGGATTATATCACAGGTGGCGTGGCAAAATGTATGGACAGGTGCATTTGATGATTGGCTTCACAGTCGGGTATACAAGGGTTGTTGCGTTCTGTATTGGTGGAAAACAACTGCTGCACATCTCCAAAAGTTATTGCTGCTTCCTCTGGAGATGGTCCGTCAACTCGACAATGCTGTTTGTCATGGAGTGGTGGCTTTATGAAATTACGGCATGAAACAGCGTGCTATTGCTCGGCAGTATGGCATCACTCAAGGTCAGGTGTCAAAGATCCTGAAACGAAATGCTCAGAGGGGTGTCCCTACTCCAATACCGAGGCCAGGACGTCCCCGCAGAACCACAAGGAGGGATGATCGCCAGCTGCACCGGTTAGTCCGCAATGGCCGTACCAAGTCAGCTAATTGGCTTAGGGCTGAGTGGCAGCAACTGACAAATGTGCCTGTATCCAGAAGGCTAGTTAACCAACGACTGGTTCAAGCAGACTATCGTGCCAGGCGTCCCCTGAGAAAGCCGCGCCTGACCAGACAACACCGCCAGCGCCGATTGCAGTGGGCCAGAGAGCACCGTCAATGGCAGCCAGGACACTGGAATCACGTGATCTTCAGTGACGAGTCTAGATTTCTGGTCTATCGTCAAGATGGCCGCGTCCGAGTGCGCAGACAATTGCATGAAGCCTACAACAAAGATAGTATATTGCCAAGAGTCCAAGCTGGAGCTGGTGGGGTGACCGTTTGGGCTGCTTTTCATGCAGGGGACAAAACTGACCTGGTTGTTCTGAATGGAAACATGAACCAGTTCAAGTACAGGGCCATTCTGGAAGAAACATTGCTTCCATTTGCTCGTGCAGCCTTTCGAGGAAACTTTGTCTTCCAAGATGACAATGCACGGCCTCATCGTGCTCGCATGATCCAGCACTTTCTTGCTGACCGTGGTGTAGAGCATATGGAGTGGCCTGCCATGTCCCCGGATATGAATCCGATAGAGAACTTGTGGGCAGAATTAACGCGTCAAATCGACCACTTGGACCAGCAGCCGACCTCTGTGCGTGAATTACAGCAGGCTATTGTCACTGCATGGCAAGCGATTCCTGTCCAAACCTTGGCAAATCTCGTGAACAGCATACCTCAACGTGTACGTGCTCTCCTGGATGCTCGTGGTGTTTACACGAAGTACTGAACTGTAATTTTACTGTCCATAATCCCAGTTGTAATTTAACTTTTGTTTTTGTAAAAAAAAATTTGGCTAATGTGCAAAATAAAGAGATACTTCTGGAAAACGTACAGAAGTTCAACACAGTACTGTCCATTAATTGAGTTCGATATCAGTTTCCATCACTTTCAAGGATCAATTTATTTGTTTCGAAATGTCAAATGTGGTTTTTGTTTCTTTTAAAGGTCACATTAACAAAATCTAGAATAATTTCAACATAATTCCAATGAACTTTTGGTTCTAAGACATCTTGAAAAGTAAGTTCACCCCCACAAAAAAAATATTCCATATTAAATGCCAAGTCTGTATATATATATTGTTACGGAACCCAACGTCGGCCTCAGATCCCTTCTCGAGGGGGGATTAGTCCCCTCGTTTGTGACTGACCGACGTGGTCCCTGAAGCTGCACAAGCTCCCTCCAGAGGCATGTGAGCAGCTTCGTTCGCGACCGCGGATAGGATGTTAATTTGCCGAGCGGATGGCAGCCGCGGCATGAACCGTTAACAAAGACTAACCCGATCCTGAACGTTGGCCAAATCGTGCCACAGGTATTCAATGGGGAAAAGACAAAGACGACGGAAGTGAAGAAGAAGAAGAACAAAAAGGGTTTGAAATATGAATATAATTTATTACTAATATTTACACAATTAAAAGAAACCAAGGAGGAGGAAGGATAATAAAATAAAAACAGAAGAAGAAGAAGCGGACACAGTGCACCTTAGCTTACCTATAAACAGTCTTACTTAACCCAGGACAGAACAAACAAAACAAACGACAATCAAACTCACACGAATGGGGAAATGAAGGCAGGAACGATTCGGTGGAAGGAGAGGAAGGTCCAACGGGAACCGGAGCTGGAGCTTGATCCCGCACGGAACGTCGGGCGGGACCTCGACGGCCACCGATGCCACTGCAATCCGGCTCCCGCGTCGCAGCGGGTCGAAACTGCGTGGTCTCAAAGCTGGTGGTGGTGGACTCCAAGCTGATGGTGGTGGACTCAAACTGATGGTGGTGGACTCAAACTGATGGTGGTGGACTCTCTCTCTCTCTCACCTCTTGCGCGGCACGTATATCGTCTCTTCTCCTGCGCATCTCTTATCTCCTCTCCTCTCTTGCGCGTCTCTTATGGGGGCCTCGTGGTGCGGGTTATATATGCCACACCCTTCAACCTTCGCGAACCTACTCGACGGTTCTCCCCACGCCCTCTCAAAGCCAAACCCCTCGTTCTGGATTGGTCGGCAAGGGCTGGCTCACTCCTCCCCTCTATGACGAGGTGGAGATACGCCTTTCTTCTCCGAGCCGACCGCGTGCTCAATGGAGGCAGTTGCAGTTGGTAATAAATGCAGTTGGCAATAAAGGCTTTGGGGGAATTTGAAAAAGGGGATCTATCTATTTGAATTTGGTGCAATGGAGTATTAATTAATGGAAGACAAAGCCTTAACCTAATACACAGAATAAGGAAATAACTACCAACAAGGCGGAAATCTATGATTGGCTAACGTGATTGTATATGACCTAACGAAGGGACGCCCTTTGACCTTTATACACAACAACTGGAGGAAGGAGGGTGATATTTTTACAACAATAAAAAAACACAATTCTCAATTCCACAACAATATATATGTTGGAACCCATCTGTGGATCGGTCCCATCGGCCGATGGGTCTGCGCCATCTGCGGATGTGTTGTTCACCTTGAAGGAATGTGTATGCATCAATGGTGGATGAGTATGTTTATTTGAACCTAAAAATAAGCAATTGATGTAATAAATGTTTATAAAGCAGTCCGTGACATGTGGTTTGTCGATAACCGTTTGTCGATAAGATAAAAATAAGATAATATTTTTAGGTTCAAATAAACATACTCATCCACCATTGATGCATACACATTCCTTTAAGGTGAACAACACATCCGCAGATGGCGCAGACCCATCGGCCGATGGGTCTGCATTGTCATTTCTCGTGGCATCCACAGATGGGTCAGACCCATCGGCCGATGGGACCGATCCACAGATGGATCCATAACACAGCACCCTCAATCCTCACGGCACGGCTCGGGCCGACAAAACTTTAACTTAATGTGGCACGTAGGTGTAATTCCCTCTGCAATTAACCTGACCCAGAGTGCGACAGTTTTAAAACACAAATAAGTATGTCCCTCTGCTGCATTGCACCCTACCTAACAGATTCACGCCCACAGGATAACCGAATTGCGGAATGGTTCTCAAACTAAACATGTACGGTGGGGAGCATTATTTACAAGTGACGCTGATTGTATTTACAAAACACAACCCAGGACCTGCGATTGTTCTTTTTTTGGGGGGGGAGGGGGGGGAGACAGCCTGTGCTCCATCGGCACACCAGCACCAACAAAAAGCACCATAAAGCACCAAAAAGCCCCATGAAGCACCAGTCAGTGCCCTGTCACCACAGTTCCATTTTAAAAAAAAACAAACTGATTGTGGTTTTGCTCTTCGGCTCCCTCTGCTGGCCATTGTTCTTCCTGATGTTGTCTTTCTTGTTCTTCTTACTGGCGGCCTATTTGGTGGATATAAAAAGCACAGACGTGTCCATTTTTTATTTATGGCCCACAGGGGCCGACTATGAGTGGTTCACCTGTGGGCTTGGTGCCACCTCACCGGGTCCGCAAGCAAGATCTTGGGCCATCGTGGCCGGTTCCAGCAGAGGGGGCATGCTCCAACCCGTGGGGTCCATGAGTGGTGCTCAGCCACAGACATGTGGTCCATAATTGGTGCATCGATGCAGGCAGCTGGTTGCGGGGGTTCGGGCACACAATGGCGGACTCCCGCACGCTCCCCTCAGTGCCCAGAGAGCACGATCCATGGGTCGGGGAAGGAAGACAGAGAGGGCAGGTTAGCGAGGGGTAAGGGCGCAAGGGTACACATCAATAAAGGCAATGCAAGGTGAGGTGCGCCTGGAGACTGAGTGGAGAAAAGCTCGTCCCTACCGTACGTCACCCCCCCCCTGTTACCTACTCTACCCCTTGCCCTTACCCCATATTTACAAAAACCTACACATTTACAAAGCCGTCACTACGTCTCGTCCTCCATATATTTCCCCTATACCAAATTCGTCACAATCCCATTAATCCCAAATTTGCCATCTCCAATTCATCATCAATCCTCATAAGGAGGGAGAGATGGAACATCAACACAATGTCACACCCACGTCATGATGCGTCTCACAATCCAAAACATCTGCACAAAAATAATAAAAACATGGCATGGTGTGGAGTTCGGTCACCTCAGGTGAGTGGATGTAGATGGTGCGAGGAGATTCTTAATCCTAACTACTTCCTAAATGACATTAACACACTTTACATTACCCGGGGTCTTTCCCTGCAAATCCATTGGCCATCTTACTCAATGCGGTTTTAAGAACCAAATTCCCATTGACCAAACTGTGGTGCTTCATCAATTTGGGGTCTCACTCTCCCAATTCAACTCCCTGTGCCTTTGCACAATTTCAGGACTGGGTTGTGTGGCTCTCCCAGCAGGTCTACCCACCTGCACACCTCCACCACTGCAGTTGCCTCCGAGCTTACCTGCTCCTTTCCCTAACCTATCTACCTGGGGAAGGCCCTCTGGCGCTCTCCCCACTCAGTGCCCTCTCTGGCACTGGGCTACCCGGGTCCGTCCTCCGGATCCTCGGGCCCCATCCACAACTCTACCGGCTCCCAG
This sequence comes from Myxine glutinosa, assembly GCF_964187855.1. NCBI lineage: Eukaryota > Metazoa > Chordata > Myxini > Myxiniformes > Myxinidae > Myxine > Myxine glutinosa. Next base: position 175,957,845 of record NC_136263.1, on the reverse strand, counting down.
GGCCCACCTGCGGCCTCACCTGGCCGACATCCTCACAGTGGCGGAGTGCCCATTTAACTACACACACTAACAGGCCACACGCCCAGCCATTTCCACGACACTAATGCACCCATCCAAACACCATTCTTCCACCACGCACCACAGATGCCAATATCCAACCACAATTTACCTACTCCCTCTACATAACTCTTAAACTACCCTCCCCGGGTATTCGTGATGGGGTCCATCCTCCCCATACACACCTTCGCACCATCCACTCCACTCCACAGTTTTCACCATACTCACTCCACACTATCCATGACATATATTCCATACTCCATGTATTCCACACAACCATTCTCCATACACCTGTATTTGCACACCTGTGCAATCACTCCTAGTGCCACCAGCACCCTCCTTCCTCCCGGACTATTCGGTCAACACAACACACAATCACCATTACTCACTCATACACTGCTCCATACACCAATTCACTTGCACACCTGTGCAATCACACCTGGTGTCTCCTGCACCCTCCTTCCTCCCAGGCTTATTCAATCATTCAATACAATGCACAACCACAATTGTTCCTCATGCACTGCTCCATACACTTCCACGCTCAATACAACTCACAATCTCCTCACACTTTTCACAATACACTTCCGAATACACTTTTACACACACACGGCATCATCTGATCTAACTACTCCCCTCTGAAACTCGCGCTTCCCAGTCGCCCCTTTTACTATTGCGCTCCCTCGTTATTATAATCCAAACTAATCTCCCTACGTCCCCACGACAGGTGGAATGTCGCTACTTACCTCTACCGTTACCTCTGGTCATCTTTAGGTCCCTATACATTATCCTAACCCTCCCTCGGCGAGCTTACACTGCCAAACCCCATAGCTAGTGCTCATGTGCCCCCTTGTGATGGATGGTGGATTTGCCATCCCACCACATCGGGCATCTTCTACAAACAATTTTGCTATAATCAATTTTGCTTTTCAAACTCACTACTGCTACCACCCTCACACGTCTACTCACTTGAGCCTCTCGGTGCGTCAATTCATTTCCAAAGCTCTGCTTCGCAAAGCTGAGCAATGAATGCGGGTTGTTCATTGCCGGCGGTTGGATCAGTCCGGCATTCGGTTCAAGGAAGGAGGTTTGCTCAGGCCGAGATCCCAAGGTCCACCTCGGCGCGGAGCCATCCGGTCTCCCGCCCGATGGCCCAATTTTGCCCTGCCGGAATGCCTCAACCACAAGGTGTCGCCATGCCGACGCTTCCTACCGGGCCGCCCGCTCCGCTTAGCGGAGCATGGACGCGGCCGTGCAGAGCGAGGCCCGGCGTGGATCCCGCACGGCGGTTCTTTCAAAACCGCCATGGTTACGATCCCCGCTGGTTCCCGCTGCACACAAAGCCCGGCACAAACCAAGGGCTCACTTTGGCTAAAAGTCGATCTAACTGCTATCCCGTTTAGCGTCGATGCTTCACTTGCATGCTCACACCCCGCGTTCCGTTCCTTGCTCACACATCCAGCTGTCTCCATACTCTCCGTCATTGCACCTTCTCTTACACACCCCCCAGGTACACTCATAGACTTCATCACACACCTGACCACCACACACCTTGGCACACACTCGTCGTTCGTACACCTCACCAACACACCTCTTCGCGCCCACTCCTCGGTCACATCCTCTGTGACAACCACGGGTGTGCACTCACCTGCACACCCAATCACGTGCTTCACTACCAACTCAAGTGTGCATTCCCACACATGCTCGACCATTCCAGGTGTGCATCCTTCCATTCCAGGTGGACATTCTCTCTCACCTGCCACAACCAACTTGTGCTCTGTGTCACTCTCACTACTCTCACCACCACACTCCGTCGCGCATTCACCCTTACTCTCGACAGCGCACTCTGTAATCATGCACCCGTCCGTTACACCCCTTTCTCGTGCATCCGCTTGTGCACACTCTCCCGTTACGTCCTCCATAACATTCACCACAGGTGTGCACTCTTCCGTTACATCCCCTGTAACACTCCCCATCACGGGCTTCAAGGTGCCCCCCCGCACCTGCGCCACGACCAACCCACTCTCGACAGCACACTCACTCCTCGGCGCGCACTTTTTCCTCACACACCCCATAGTCGGACATACTTGCACACCTCCTCTATCCATACACTCCGGACCAGTCATACACCTCACCATTGGTCCCTCACGAACACCCGGGTCTAAACCAACACCCAATCCGACTGAATCTCCCCTCACACCATATACATTTCCGAGTATATCGCCACTCACCTCGGCACCTCGTCTTCGCTCCTCCTCCACCACCTGCAAACTCTTTATTTGGTTAGTAAGCACATCATCACGATTTGAGCACAGACCTTGCACCAATTCCATCACCTCCTCCTTTATCTCTCTCTTAGTTTCCCTCCGTCTCTTCTTAATTTCACTCACCCCCTCTTCCACTTCCTCTAACTTTTGCTTCACCTCTTTCATTTCCCGGTGCGCCCCCTCAATTTCTTCCTCTAATGCCACCTTGGTTGTTTCTATGTGCGTCCTTACTTCCCGTTCTTTCGTCTCCATTGCTTCTGTTACCTCGTCCAACCTCTTTGTCAACCCCTCATGTACCATCTGACATTCCCTCTTTGTCGCTACGAGTTCTTTTTTTATCTCCTTCTGAGTCGCCTTCAACCCCACGATTACCGCAGTGTTCTTCTCCACTTGCTCCACTAATTGCTTTTGTCCCACCGTCAGCTGCTCTACTCCCCTCGTTAGAACTTCCATGCCCCCCTGTAACCGAACCATACTATTTCTCACCTCTTTCTCCACACGCTCCTCACCTCGCTTTACCTCCTCGCGTACCCGTGTGCCCTTCCCGCTCAACCTGCGGTCAACCTCCCTCTCCAATGCTTTTATTTGGTTACCTATTGTGGTTTTAAACCCTTCAATTCGATTTCCCACCTCCTTTTTCAATTCCTGGATTTGGTTTCCCAATTGCTCCCCTTGGATATCTATTTTACCATTCATTTTATTCATGCCAATATTCACTTCCCGAATTTCTTTGGTGGACTTGTCATTCATTTGCCTGATTTCCGACATGAATTGTGCCATTAACGCTTGCATGTCCCCAGCCCTTACTTGCGCAGCGGGCGCGGCCCTCGTCGCCGCGTGCGAAGCACCGCCATTTTGTCCCTCTGCAACCCCCTCTACTGTGCCCTCATTGGCTCCCTCCATTACCAATTGTACTTCTCCTTCCCTGGGGTCCTGGGTTAATATTAACCCTTTTATTTCCCGGGCAGATTTGTCCACCACTTCTCCCATTTCTGCCCTTCATTTGGCCCTCTGCATTTCTACAGATGCTTGTAATTGCTCTATGAGTAAATGCAGGTCCCAACCCGCTGGTACCGCGGGCTTGGCTCTTGTTGCCACCTGCGAGCCGCCGCCATTTTGTGCGCCTCCAACCTCGTGCACGGCGTCGCCATTTTGTGCACCTGATACCCCCACAACCCAATGTGTATTGCGCTCCTCCATTACTCCCAAATCCTCCCCGGGGTCCCGGGTCGATTCTACCCCCCCTTCTAACTCACTCACCAGCATCCGCTCGCCTTGATCATCCATGGCACGATTTTTAATTTGGAATATAAAATAAAATTCCGACCACTCGTAATTTTGAGTGCGCTAAGCGCACTTCAGGTCTGACTCCCACTCCTGACACAAATTGTTGCGGATCTCAACGTCGGCCCTTTTCCCCCTACCAAGGGGAGATTAGTCCCCTTGTCTGCAACTGACCGACGTGAGTCCTGAAGCTGCCCAGCCTCCAGGGAGGCAGGTGAGCAACCTCGTTCGAGACCGTGGACAAGATGTTATTTTGCCGAGCGGATGGCAGCCCGCGGCTCGAACCGTTCGCAGAACTAGCCCGATTCCTATTGCGTTGGCCAAATCGTGCCACAGTTGTTCAATGGGGAAAAGACAAGGACGAACGGATGTGAAGGAAAGAAGGCAAGGTAGGAAGAACAGGATTTATTACTAAATATTATGTACACAATCAAAGAAACCAAGGAAGATGGAAAGATACGAAAATAAAGACAGAAGGAGTAAGACACAGTGCAAATATTAACTTACCTATACAAGCTTACTTAAACCCCAGGACAACACAGAGGACAGATGACGAGCAGACTCACACGACTGGGGAATTGCAGGTAGGATTGGCTGGAGGGATGAGAAGGTTCAGGTGGTCCACAGAACCGGCGACAGGGAGGTCCGAGGGTCGCGGCACGACGTCGGGGTTTGCGTGCACGCACTTGTTCTTTTGGAGGTAGGTTCCGGCAGTTGCCGTCAGTGCTGGTTGGTATTGCGAGCAGGGCGTGCCGATTCTCATTCGCCGCAGGACGTTCGCGCCAAGCAAATGATCAACCCTCCCCACTGGTGTTCCTTGCTCATTTACCTCCCTTCACAGAACTTCTCAGTGTGTGCTCCCTCACTCAGAACTCGCTCTCTCCTCTGTCCCCTGACGCATCTCTCTCTCTCAATCATCTCAGGTGGGGGCGTCACGCCGCGGGTTATATGACACGCTACACCAAGCCATACCCACTGATTTGTGTTTGGTCGTTCGGGGCTTTCCTGGCTCCACCTTCTGATGACGAGGGGTGGGCAACGCCCTTGTTCGTGGGCTTGACCACGTGCGTAATGGAGTTTGGGGCGATGGGGGTGCCAATAACCCCACCCAAAGTTACTGGCACGTTGAAGAGGCCATGGGGGCGTCGGAGGGATCCTATCTTATTTCAATTCGGTGCAATGCAGGGTCATTTAATGGGAGACAGAGCCTTAAGCTAATACACATAATAAGGAAATAACTATTTAGAAGGGTATATGATTTTCTACGTGCATGTATATGGACTAGCTACGGTGCACTCATTTCAATTAACAGCCAATTAAAAGGGGAAATGTACACAGGAATTTTAATACTAAATTTACAAAGTGAAGGTTCTAAAAACCGTAACAATATATATATATATATATATATATATATATATATATATATATATATATATAGTTCTCCTGGGCGTGGGCGTGGCTATTGCCTGCCTGATCGATGTTTGCATCATCATGTCGGCATTGTGCGCATCCGCTTCCGGTCAGTTCGTCCGGTCAGGTTTTATTATGAGAGGGAAGTATTTGTTAATGTGTGTGCTAACTAATGTATGTGATGAGTTGCCATAAAGAACACTGGAATGATCACAGAGGGGACGACACACCGGGGAATTAGCATAAACCATATAACTACTTAACATGCCCCGCCCCCGCTTGGCGGGGACACAGATACGCAGCTTACTCCGACAAACCGGGCTGGACAGGTCCCTGCTTACTTACATCGAGATGGTTCTTCTACTTCGTGACATCGGAGCACCTACCTAAGCAGATCTACGTAAATCTATATATCCCCCTTCCCTAAATGCATAAACACAGCCCCCCCCCTTCCCCCTGGAACCGTAGCACCTGCTAGGTTCACTGCAGGCGCTACCATTCCAGTCTTAACACATACTTTTTCACACTTAATTAGCCTATGGAATTAATCAGGAGGGCTGTGGGAAGTGAGCCGAAGCTACCTGCCTATTCTCCTTAACATGATAACCCCCTTAACAATCATGCATTTCAAATATTTACAAAAATTCTAATTCGTTGTTCCTGTGGAGGGAGGAAACAAACAACACTCAAAAACCTAACTTCATCACAATCTTAACCTTAAACTTGCAAAATTCAAAAACTCTAATAAACATTTATACAACCTCATCAAACAGACCACGTTCCCTGGTGGATGCCGCAAGACTTAAGCTTACCTGCGGGGCCATCCCAATGCACCCCAAATTTCCATGGGCCCTGTTACAGGTGAGTGACATGGCTTGGTGGATTTCGCCCACATTCATTGAACACAAATACATAACCACGCATTCTCATTCCATCTTCCACCAACTCCCACCAAGGCTGTTACAAATCACATTCCAATTTCCATTTAATTTTAAATTTCCTTTTAACAATTTTTGTCCCCTGTGCCAAACCGCAGCTGCAGGTAACAACCCTCTCCTCAAGTTGTTCTGCCCCTCCCTGCAGCTGTTCCAAATTCCCTACGGGGACCAAATCCTCCATGGCTCTATCTCCCGGTTCCTCTTTGACCGAATCCAGCTTCGAGCCAAGGCACTCCCCCTGTTGGGTATCCAGTTTCGGAGCCACTGGTGCGCAATTGGTGTGCTTTGTGAGGGTCCCCTTGGTCACTTCAACCTCCTCCTCGGACCGACTCACCTCAACCCCCAAACTCCTTTAGGCCTGGTCAACGTCTACCTTGATGGTACTGCCACAGGTCTCCAGCCGCTGGATCAAATCCTGTACATCATCATCATCACTCACATTCCCAATCAGTTCTGGCCCCCACAGGCCTTCCTCAATAAATACCCGGTCCGGTTCCATTACCTGGACCCCCAATAGGCCTACCTCCACCCCCTCTTGCTCTGCACAAATGCACTTGTACTGCACAATTCCAAATTAATCTCCCGTGTTGATGTGGTGCGCATCCACTCGGCCCCGATAACCTTCCAGGCCTTCATGTATCAAACATTCCCCATGCAAATTTTGACACTCCCCATTCAAATTTCGACACTCCTCATCTACCTGTAGACACTCCCCATCTACCTGTGGGCACTCCCCATCTACCTGTGGACACTCCCCATCTACCTGTAGACACTCCCCATCTACCTGTAGACACCCCATTCAAATTTTACACTCCCCATATACTGCCAAATTTCCTTCCCATTTTAATTAAATTGCCATTCCCGGCTCCTGGGCCCCAAACCCCATGCACATCGGCTTGGGCTGCACACTCTTCCATTCACACTGTCAATTCCCCACGTTTTGAAAATCAAATTCTGCCACCCTTTGCATTTCCTGTGCCCCATGTGGATCATTCTTTTGTTCTTTCTTCAATTCCCTCGCCCATCCTTCCCGTATTTCCCTCATAAGTTTTGTCATCTCGGCCATGAAAGCAATCGAATATACTTCCTCGTTCGATCACTTAGGAATGGGGGAGGCTGTAATCCTATTCTCATCTCCCCCTATTTTCGGCCCACCTCGATTTCCTTTGGCACCTCCATCCTGCACGCACAATTCAGCATCTGCCATTACACTGTTGGCTAAAGCGTTTCCCGCTCGCGTATTTTACCTCAGAAAAATGGAGCTTTTAAATTTTTGAAATGCGATGTTGCGCTTCATACCCCCATTTGACTATTAGAGTTTAATCGTCTTTGACTATCAAATAATTTTGCGTCCGGATGTCAAGCACGGTGTACGCTCGACTGTGTCGATCTCAGCCGCAGACAGAAAAATTGTCCGTCGGGTCCAAATCTCACTCCTTGACACCAGTTGTCCTGTGGATGGCTCCATTAAGACAGAGCATCCACGGATATCTATTCGAGCTTACTTTGAGGCGTTTCCAATTGATGGCAGACGATACGCGAGCTGGGGGGGTTTGGGGGAGGATGCCGACTTACCTGGGTGGCCTCGACGATGTCTTCACCCTTTGAAAAGAACTCACAGAAACGGAATTTATGTGCAAAAATCAACCGCGGCTTTATTGCCGGACTCCGAGAACAAAGAAATGTGCTGGTAATAACTAAACCCCTATATCGGGGTATATGTATATGGAATATGTATCCATATACATATTCTATATACATATATCCATATATCCATACACATATTTCCATACATATATATCCATACATACTATATATTTATACATGTTTATACGTATACGCAGGAATTTAATTCCTGTTTATTAAAAAATCTACGCATACATATATATGGCTCAGTGGGCTGTCTCCGTGAAAGTGATGGAGGTCAATGGTTCGAGTCCCGGGTTGAGTCAGGATTTTTTCACCCTAGCCCCATGCAGGAATTTAATTCCTGTTTTTAAAAAATTGTAGATGAGTTACTCTCCAATGCACTTCTACTTATACTTGCATACACATACAAACGCATGCATATACTTACACTCACATCAGGGTCTGCCAGGCAGGCATGTAAGACATCAGCCATTATAAAGCTCACATTGTTAAGTGTGGAAAATTCCTGAGGAGATTCTGGAGGCTCAATGGCTCAGTGGGCTGTAACCACGAAAGTGATGGAGGTCCTTGGTTCGAGTCCCGGGTTGAGTCAGCATTTTTTCACACAAGCCCCATGCAAGATTTAATTCCTGTTTATTTGAAGAAAAAAATATATACAGTGAAACCTTGACTTACGAGTGCACCAACTTACGAGTTTTCCGAGATACGAGCCGTCGCTCGGGCGGTTTTTTGCTTTGAGATGCGAGCCGAGATCTGAGTTACGAGCTTACGCCACCCGCCACGAGGTGGCCCAACGAGCGTTCCGGTCACGTGGTTATCTTGCCGTGCAAGCATCTCTGCCGTATATCGCTGCTGCTTTGTTTTCGCATGTTGGTTATTTTGGAAAATTTCTTAGTTTTAACCATGGGTCCTAAGAAATTGAGTGCCAAGGGCAGTACTGAGAAGAAGAAGAGGATGATGTGCTTGGATATAAAACACGCAATCGTCGAAAAACATGAGCGAGGTGTGCGTGTTGTCGACTTGGCGAAGCAGTACGATCGTAGCAGTACGATCGAAACATTTTGAAAGGGAGGAAGAAACAAACCTCGTTGGACAGGTTTTTATTGAAACGCCCTGCAAGTGAAAGCGAGGAAAGTGTGGCGAAAAAGGCAAAAGTCATCTCCTCCACCTCCGCCAGCATCTTCGTCTGATCTTCAAGGTAAATACACAAAATAAAACCAGTTAATTTCTTTACATTGTGGCGGACACGGAAGCTCACTGGCGTGGTGACATCATTCCGCGCACCAAGTGGGCGGGGGCCACGCCGAGGGGTAGGCATGGCCTCAGGATACACACCGGGCGCGCAGCCCGGAGCGCGCCAGTGTTACAGTGAGCTCTGAATAAAGACTCTTACAAATTACCGCGTTGTCCGCTTCCTCCTTGTTTACAAGCAGCGCGCGTAACGCCGCTTATTATGTACAGTATATACGAGGTCGTGCTTGTTTATACATTATTTGTTATTTATAAAGTACATTTTTCTTATTTAAAAACACGTAACAAAAAAAATTGGTGTGGTTTTTTGGGGGCTGGAACGGATTAATAGCATTTCAATGCATTTTAATGGGGAAATTTAATTTGAGAAACGAGCAAATTGAGTTACGAGCTCGGTCACAGAACGAATTAAACTCGTAAGTCAAGGTTTCACTGTATATATATATACATATATATATATATATATATATATATATATATATATATATATATATATTGTTACGGTAAGCGGTTAAGGATGTTGTTTGCCGAGCGAAGGCTCCGCGACCGAACAGTTGTTCCCCGACTAAACCCGATTCACCCAAACGTTGGCCATATCGCGCCACAGATATTCAATGGGGAAAAGACTAAGACGACGAATGCAAAGAGGAAGAAGAAGACGAGAAAAGGGTTGAAAATACTACTAAATTTATTTACTATTTACAGGCTCAAAATAACCAAGGAGAAGGAAAGATAAGAAAATAATATACAGAAGCTTTTAGAGACACAGGGAAAATACTAGCTTATACAGACTTAATTACCTACCCAGGACAGAACAAACAAAGACGACTCACACGGGGAATGATGATAGGAATTGGCTGGAAGGAGAGGAAAGTCCAATTTGTTCGGCAGCACGAATCGGCGCGTTCGGCAGCCGCCGTCCCTTCGCGGCCCTGCTCCAAACTGCCGTCCAGGCCCCAAACGGCTGTCGAGTCTTGTTGCTGCTGTAGACGCTGCTGCTGGCGAGCAAGGTGACGAATAGCAGGCTTTGTGCTTCCCTGGATGATCTTCTGCTTTTGGACCTCACGACTCAGCCCTGCTCTGACGACCCAGCTCTTTCCTGTCCACCTCACCACGCAGCTCAGCTCAGCCTTTCAGCTCATCTCTTGGACTCATCTGCTTGTCTCCTTGGGGAGCGTCCCGCGGCGGGTTATATAGGCCCCGCCCTTCACCCTTTGCGAACCTCCCCCAAGCATTCTCTCTCCGCCCTCTCAAGCCAAACCCCTCGTTCTGGGTTGGATGAGCGGGGCCGACTTACTCCTCCCCTCTATGACGAGGTGGAGACCCGCCTTTCTTCCCCAACCCTGCCTCGTGGTCATGGCGGCTTTGGAGGGGATGTAATTGCCAAATTGAGGCTGGGCCATTACGAAAGGGGAAATGGAGGTTTTTGGGAATGGGAATGAAGGGAATCTATCTCTTTTACTCAGTGCAATGTTGTGTCATGTTAATGGACGACAAGGCCTTACCCTAAAACACATAATAAGGATATAAACTGTTGAACAAGGGTTTTATCGGGTCCTGCAATGTGGTGTTTCATGGAATAACTACCGGGACGCCCTTTTTACTTTTACACAACACTGGAGGCAGGAGGCGCAGAATAAACAATAATAATAATAAAGCACACAATAAAAAAATACAGTCTTCATATCCGCAACACTGCACCCTCCTCCTCTTAGGCACGGCCCGGTCCTACAACTTTTATTTAGTGTGACACGTAGGTGTAGTTCCCTCTACTTTTAACCTGACCCTGAGTGCGACAGTTTTAAAACATAAATAAATGTGTCCCGCTGCTCCATTGCACCCTGCCTAACAGACTCACGCCCACAGTTAACCGAATTGCGGAATTGGTCTTCAAACTACACATTGACGGTGGGGAGCATTATTTACAATTGACACTACTTTTATTTACAAGACTAACCCAGGACCTGTGATTGTTCTTTCTGGGGGGGAGACAGTCTGCTCTGCATCAATGCACCATGAAAGCACCCAAAACGCACCAATACACCGTCAGGCACCAATCGGTGCCCTCACCATTGTTCATCAGTGTTCAATGAATAAAAATAACCAAACAAACCCTAGCCCTGCAGGTGGTCTCTTGCTCTTCGGCTCCCTCTGCTGGCTATTATTATTTCTTCCAGTTGTTGTCTTTTTCCTTTGCTGGCGGCCTATTTGTATTACAATAAAATGCACCCAACGTGTCCATGTTATTTTCTTTATTTATGGCCCACAGGGCCGACTACGTGTGGTTCACCTGTGGGGCATCGGTGCCCTGTGGCCAAGGTCCGCCAGCAAGATTTCGGGCCCTCATGGCCGGTTCCAGCAGAGGGGCCATGCCCCAACCCATGGGGGTCCATCAGTGGTGCTCGGCCACAGACATGTGGTCCATAATGTGGTGCGTCGATGCAGACAGCTGGTTCTGGGAGTTCCGGGCGCATAAAGGCCGACTCACGCACGCTCCCCTCGGCGCCCAATGGCGCACAGGTCATGTGGGAGACAAAAGGGGGGAGAGACAGATGAGCGAGGGGTAAGGTCACAAGGGTACACATCAATAAGGCAATGCAAGGCGAAATGCATACGGAGGGCGAAGTGAGAAAGCTCGTCCCTACCGTACATCACCCCCCTGTCACCTACACTACCCTTGCCCTTACCCCACATGTACAAAATCTACACATTACAAATTCGTCGCTACTGTCACGTCTTCCCCATATTTCCCCTACACCAAATTCGTCTCCACAATCCCTCTATCCAAAATTTGTCATCACCAAATTCATCATCAATCCTCATAAGGAGGAAGAGATGGAACAACAAAGCACAATGTCACACCCACGTCATGATGCGTCTCACAATCCAAAACATTTGCCTCAAAAAATAATAAAACAACCTGGCATGGTGTGGAGTTACATCACCTCAGGTGAGTGGATGCAGATGGTGCGAGGAGACTCCAATCCTAACTATCCTCTAAATGACTTTAACACACGTTACACTACCCGGGGTCTTTCCCTGCCAATCCATTGGCCAACTTACACTATGGGTTCTAAAAACCAATTCCCATTGACCAAACTGTGGTGCTTCTCAATTTGGGGTCTCACTCCCCCGATTCATCTCCAGGTGCCCTTGTACAATTTCTGGGCTGTGACGTGTAGCTCTCCCAGCAGGTCTACCCACCTGCACACCTCCACCACTGTAGTTGCCACCCGAGCTTACCTGCTCCTTACCTAACCTATCTAACTGGGGAAGGCCCCTCCTGGCTCTGTCACCCCACTCGGTGCCCTCTGGCACTGGGCTACCCGGGTCCGTCCTCCGGATCCTCGGGCCCCATCCACAACAACTCTACCGGCTCCCAGAGCCCACCTGCGGCCTCACCTGGCCGACATCCTCACAGTGGTGGAGTGCCAAAACCAACTACACACACTAACAGGCTACACGCCCAGCCATTTCCACAACACTAATGCACCCATCCAAATACCATTCTTCCACCACGCACCACAGATGCCAATATCCAACCTCAATTTACCTGTACCCTCTACCTAACACTTACACTACCCGCCCCGGGTATTCATGATGGGGGTCCACTCTTCCCCCATTCACACCTCCGCACCATCCACTCCACTCCACAGTTTCCATCATACTCACTCCACGACCATCCATTCCAATACTCCATACCATTTATTCCATACACCTGTTCTCCCTTCACCTGTTGTTGCACACCTGTGCACTCACACCTGGTGCCACCTGCACCCTCCTCCTCTTCCTGGACCAGTTGGTCAACACAACACACCTCACCATCACCATCACTCAAACACTGCTCCATTCACCTGTTCAGTTGCACACCTGTGCAATCACACCTGTTCAATCACACCTGTTCCTCATACCTGTTGTTGCACACCTGTGCAATCATACCTGGTGCCACCTGCACCCTCCTCCTCTTCCTGGACCATTTGGTCGGCACAATACTCATCTCACTATTCTTCTCACTCATACACTGCTCCATACACCTGTTCAGTTGCACACCTGTGCAATCACACCTGTTCACCATACACTTTTCACAATACACTTCTGAATATACCTCCAACACTCACACGGCATCATCTCATCTAACTACTCCCCTCTGAAACTTGCGCTTCCCAGTCGCCCCTTTAAACTATTGCGCTCCCACGTCATTATCATCCACCTCATCTACCTGCGTCCCCACTACAGGTATCTGTCACTACCTAACCTTAACGTTACCTAATGTCAATCTCTAGGGCCCTACACACGATATATCCTAACCCTCCCGGGCTAGTTTTCACTGCCATCAACCCCATAAACCTGGTGCTCCTTTGCCCCCCTTGTGAGGGATGACAGAGTTGCCATCCCACCACATGGGGCATCTCTTACCACCAATTTTGCACATCAAATTTCAACAAATCAAAAATTTGCCAATCACTACCCATCATCTGCCAATCATCACTCTGCCAATCCTTTGCCAATCATCAAATTTTGTTTTTCTAATTTCGGGTCCAGCCCACTATCCTCATCATTACAGTCTACTTACTAATGCCTCTCGGTGCGCCAATTCACTTCCACAGCCCGGCTTCGTAAAGCCGAGCAATGAATGCGGGTTGTTTGGTGCCGGCGGCTGGATACATCCGGCACTCGGTGCAGGGAAGGAGGTTTACCCGGGCCGAGATCCCACGCACCACCTCGGCACGGAGCCATCCCATGGCCCGATCTCGACCTGCCGGAACGCCTCAACAAAAAGGGGTCGCCATGACGACCCTTCCTATCGGGCTGCCCGCTCCGCCTAGTGGAGCCCGGACACGGCCGTCCAAAGCGCTGCCCGGCGTTGATCACGTACGGCGGTCCTTTCGAACCCGCCGTGGTTCGGATCCCCGCTGGTCCTCGCGGCACGCGAAGCTGCCCGACGCGCACCGAGGGCCCGATTCGGCTAAATTTGGTTCTAACCGCTACCCCGGTTACCGTCGATGCCTCACCTGCATGCTTACACGCATACGCTACCCCTTTCACCCTCACTGAGCTCGATGCTGCAACGCCGCCCGTACACCCCGCATACTTCGTTATTGCACTCGTTCTTTCGCTCACAGACTTGGTCACACACCTGACCACCGAACACCTTGGCACACATTCGTCGTTCGCACACCTCACCAACACACCTCTTCGCGCCCCCTCCTCGGTCACCTCCTCTGTGACAATCACAGGTGTGCTCTCACTCGCACACCCAACCACGTGCCTCACTACCAACTCAAGTGTGCATTCCCACACACGCTCTACCAATTCCAGGTGTGCATCCTTCCATTCCAGGTGTACATCCTCTCTCACCTGTCACAACCAACTCACGCTCCGTGTCACTCACACTACTCTCACCTCCACTCTTGACAACGCACTCACCCTTACTCTCGACAGCGCACTCTTTCCTCATGCACCTGTCCGTTACACACCTTTCTCGCGAACACTCTTGCGCACACTCTCCCGTTACACCCTCTGTAACACTCACCACAGGTGTGCATTCTCCCTCACTCTTGACAGCGCACTCTTTCCCCATGCACCTGTCCGTTACAAACCTTTCTCGCGCACACTCTTGCGCACACTCTCCCGTTACACCCTCTGTAACACTCACCACAGGTGTGCATTCTCCCTCACTCTTGACAGCGCACTCTTTCCCCATGCACCTGTCCGTTACACACCTTTCTCGCGCATCCTCTTGCGCACACTCTCTCGTTACTTCCTCTGTAACACTCCCCACTCCACGCTTCCATGTGCCCCCTCGCACACGCGCAACAACCAACTCACTCTCGACGGCACACTCACTCCTTGGCACGCACTTTTTCCTCACACACCCCAGAGTCGGACATTCTCACACACCTCCTCCTTCGCACACCGTACCTGTCGCACACTTCACCAACGGCCTCTCACGAACACCCGGATCCAAATCAACCCCCAAGCCGACTGAAGCTCTCCTCACATCATGTACATTTCCACGTATATCGCCACTCACCTTGGCACCTCGTCTCCGCCCCTCCTTCGCCACCTGCAAACTCTTTATTTGGTTAGCGAGCACATCATCATGATTTGAACACAGACCTTGCACATATTCCATCACCTCCTCCTGTATTTCTCTCTTAGTTTCTGTCCGTCTCTTCTTAATTTCACTCACCTCGTCTTCCACTTCCTCTAATTTTTGCTTCACCTCTTTTATTTCCCGGTGCGTCTCCTCTATCTCGTCCTCTAAGGCTGCCGTGACCGTCTCTATGTGCATCCTCACCTGCCGGTCCTTTGTCTTCATTACCTCTGTCACCTCGTCCAACCTCATTGTCAGTCCCTCACGTACCATCTGACATTGCCTCTGTGTCGCTATTAAGTCATTTTAAATTTCTTTTTGTGTCGCCTTTAACCCTCCTAGTAACGCAGTGTTCCTTTGAACCTGCTCCACTAACTCCGTCTGTCCCTCCGTCAGCTGTTCCACCTCCTCCGTCAGGTCCTCTATGCCCCCTTGTAACCTAGCCGTTCCATTTCTCACTTCTTTCTCCATACGCTTTTCACCTCGCTTTACCTCCTCGCGTACCCCCGAGACCTCCTCACTTACACCTCGTCGTATCTCCTCTTTCATCTCCTCCATCTCTTTTGTAGATGCCACCCTCATCTGTCCCAATTCATCCCTCTGAGCATCAAATTTACTTTCTAACCCGATTTTCACCTCCTCTATCTGGTTCCCCATATGTTCGATTTCCCGGGCGGATTGCTCCCCTATTTCCCGCAATTTGTCTTCCATCCTATTTTCTAACCCCATTAACCCATTTTTCACCCCCTCTATCTGATTCTCCTGGGCAGCCATTCTATTTTCCACCCCCGTTAACCCATGTTTCATCCCTTCTATCCCATTGTCTAACCCTCAAACTTCTTGTCTAATCCCTCAAATTTCTTGTCTAATCCCTCAAATTTCTTGTCTAATCCCTCACCGGTACCCTTCGCTTCGTCCCTCATTACCCCCAATTGCTCACCCTGAGCATCCATCCGGTTCCCCATTTGCTCACTCTGAGCATCCATCTGGTTCCCCATTTTGGCTTCCAATTGCTCACTATTCTTGTCCATAAGGGCCTTCATTTGTATCATAAAAAGGTTCAAATCCACCAGCGGCGCTGCTACGGTCGCGGCGCCGCTAAATTTGGTGCCGCTACACCCACGTGCGCGAGGACGCCATTTTGTGTGCCTGATACCCCCTCAACCACATTGCCAATGTTCTCCTCCTCTCTTTCATCCACATACATTTCCCCGAGGTCCTGGGTCGATTCTACCCCGTCTATCTGTCCCACCGGCATCCCGTCGCCTTGACCAGCCATGGCGCGATTTCAAAATTCGGGTTTTGCTTTAAAACAACACAAATTTCCAGCAGCTCCAAATTTTGACCAAATTTTTTTTATAGATGTTTAAAAAATTTGGTTCGGGCCTCGTATCTCACTCCCCGACACCAATTTGTTACGGTAAGCGGTTAAGGATGTTGTTTGCCGAGCGAAGGCTCCGCGACCGAACAGTTGTTCCCCGACTAAACCCGATTCACCCAAGCGTTGGCCGTATCGCGCCACAGATATTCAATGGGGAAAAGACTAAGACGACGAATGCAAAGAGGAAGAAGAAGACGAGAAAAGGGTTGAAAATACTACTAAATTTATTTACTATTTACAGGCTCAAAATAACCAAGGAGAAGGAAAGATAAGAAAATAATATACAGAAGCTTTTAGAGACACAGGGAAAATACTAGCTTATACAGACTTAATTACCTACCCAGGACAGAACAAACAAAGACGACTCACACGGGGAATGATGATAGGAATTGGCTGGAAGGAGAGGAAAGTCCAATTTGTTCGGCAGCACGAATCGGCGCGTTCGGCAGCCGCCGTCCCTTTGCGGCCCTGCTCCAAACTGCCGTCCAGGCCCCAAACGGCTGTCGAGTCTTGTTGCTGCTGTAGACGCTGCTGCTGGCGAGCAAGGTGACGAATAGCAGGCTTTGTGCTTCCCTGGATGATGTTCTGCTTTTGGACCTCACGACTCAGCCCTGCTCTGACGACCCAGCTCTTTCCTGTCCACCTCACCACGCAGCTCAGCTCAGCCTTTCAGCTCATCTCTTGGACTCATCTGCTTGTCTCCTTGGGGAGCGTCCCGCGGCGGGTTATATAGGCCCCGCCCTTCACCCTTTGCGAACCTCCCCCAAGCATTCTCTCTCCGCCCTCTCAAGCCAAACCCCTCGTTCTGGGTTGGATGAGCGGGGCCGACTTACTCCTCCCCTCTATGACGAGGTGGAGACCCGCCTTTCTTCCCCAACCCTGCCTCGTGGTCATGGCGGCTTTGGAGGGGATGTAATTGCCAAATTGAGGCTGGGCCATTACGAAAGGGGAAATGGAGGTTTTTGGGAATGGGAATGAAGGGAATCTATCTCTTTTACTCGGTGCAATGGAGTGTCATGTTAATGGACGACAAGGCCTTACCCTAAAACACATAATAAGGATATAAACTGTTGAACAAGGGTTTTATCGGGTCCTGCAATGTGGTGTTTCATGGAATAACTACCGGGACGCCCTTTTTACTATTACACAACACTGGAGGCAGGAGGCGCAGAATAAACAATAATAATAATAAAGCACACAATAAAAAAATACAGTCCTCATATCTGCAACAATATATATATATATATATGTATATATACGAGTATATCAGTATTTCAGTATATCAGTATACAGTATATATATATATATACCGTCACATGAAAAAGTAAGTACACCCCATCTAAAATTTTGACTTTTTCAACATATTTCAACATACAACTATTTGATCTTCATTTCAACAATATTGACAGATAAAGCTTTTTTTTGTTTTTTTTGTATACTGAATCGAGGCTCGTGAAAGAGCTAACATTTACTTCACAAACAAATCAACCAGACAAACAAAATATATAAAAACAGGGAGCGGAAGACAAGATGGGGAGAGAAGGGGAAGCACACAAACACAACATTTGAGAGCAGGGAGATGTGTGGAAGGGAGAGGGCTTGGGGGGAGGAGGCGTGGGAAGGGGGGGGGGGGGGAGGGAGAAGTATAAAACACAAGGACACCAAGGACTTCCAGGACAGAAGTTGGTATTTCAAAAAAGTGGAATTGGGGTGAAATTAGCGGGGGTAGAAAAGATCAAGGTTTTGGATGGGGGAAGATAAGAGAGGGTGGTGAACAGCGGTTTTAAAGACCTGGAGGGTGGAGTGGGATTGAAGAGAGTGAGGGAGTTTGTTCCAGAGGCAGGAGAAAAGAGAAATGAAGGAGTGAAGGTGAGCAGAGAGTCTTGATTTTGGCAGTTTAACCATAAGAGGGTTGCAGGCAGATCTTGTGCGACCTGTAGGAATATTTGTGGGACAGAGCCCAGAGAGAGCTGGAGGGGCAAGGCCAGAGAGAAGTCGGTAGAAGACGGAAAGACCACCAACCTGCCTGCGGTGAGTAAGTGAGAGGCCCTTGGAGTTAGCTTCATAGTGGGAGATTCCAATAATTCTGAAAAATAAGGTGATATAATATAACAAATATCATGAAACATTTACATTTTGTAGTCCATTGTATAATTAAAATAAACATAAATGCAAATTCCGCATGTGGAAAAAGTAAGTACACCCCTTCATTTATCACTTCTTCAAATACCTAAAATTATAATGAGGTGCACCAGCTCATGTGCAAATGATTAGAACATCGTTAGAGAGGATCTTGGAGGAACCTGTCTTATTTATACCTCAGACATTTAGTTTGGTTTGCTCTTTGTTGTTGAAGTGTGCGCCATCACCATGCCTAGATCAAAAGAGCTCTCCGAGGCCTTCAGAAAGAAGGTTATCGATGCCTACGAGTCGAGGAAGGGATTTAAAAAGATCTCTAAACAATTTGAAATCAATCATTCAACTGTCTGGAAGATCACCTAAAGTGGAGAAGATTCCAAACAAGTGCCAACTTGTTCAGGCCAGGCCGCCCCAGCAAGTTCAGCCCGAGAGCAGACCGCAAGATGTTGAAAGAAGTCTCAAAGAACCCCAGAATGTCATCATGGGACCTACAGGTAGCTCTTGCCACTGTTGATATCAAAGTGCAGGAGTCTACCATGAGAAAGAGGCCGCACAAATTTGATCTACATGGGAGGTGTGCCAGGAGGAAACCTTTGCTTTCCAGAAAGAATTCAGGGCAAGACTACAGTTTGCCAATGAACACCGAGGCAAAGACCAGCACTTCTGGAACAATGTGTTCTGGACAGATGAGTCAAAGGTAGAGCTATTTGGCCACAGTACCAGAAGACATGTTTGGCGAAAACTAAAGACAGCATTTGACCACAAGAACCTGATACCAACTGTAAAGCATGGTGGTGGAAATATTATGGTTTGGGGCAGCTTTGCTGCATCAGGGCCTGGGCAGCTCACCATCATAGAATCCACGATGAATTCTTCATTGTACCAGAGGGTGCTTGAGGATAATGTGAGGCCATCTGTCGGAAAGTTGAAGCTCAACCGAAGGTGGACCTTGCAACATGACAATGACCCTAAACATACCAGTAAATCCATCAAGGAATGGCTGAAAAGAAAGAAATGGAGGGTTCTGGAATGGCCAAGTCAAAGCCCGGATCTAAATCCCATCGAGATGCTGTGGGGGGATTTGAAACGAGCTGTGCATGGTGTTGGCTTAGCGGTTAGGGTGCCGGCTTGGGATCCTAGGATCCTGGGTTCGAATCCCGGTCGATCGCTGAATTAACACCAGGGGGGTTGACTCAGCCTGTCATTTTTCAGAGGTCGGCAAATTTGAGTACCAGCTTGCTGGGATGAATGATCCCGGTGTGTACCCCGGTTTAGAATAGGTACACCGTATCCCTGCGCATCGTAAGAGGTGACCAAGGGTTGGCGTCAGGACGGGCATCCGGCCATAAAAACATTGCCTCAAACAGGGAACCATGATTGTCATGAGGCCCACCAGGCCAACCCCCGCTCTAACGGGGAAAATGGCCTTAAAACGATCATTCATTCATATTCATTCATGTGCATGCAAGAAACCCTTCAAACATCGCACAGCTGAAAGAATTCTGCATGGAGGAGTGGGCAAAAATTTCTCCCAGTCGATGTCAGAGACTGGTAGACTTATAAGAAATGCCTAGTTGAGGTTGTTTCTGCCAAGGGGGCAATACCACCTATTCGAGCCAAGGGTGTACTGACTTTTTCCGTGTATATAAAGCTGAAGAATGAGATTTTTGCACGACACCTTCTTGCTGCGCGTCACCAACAAGGCGGCGAATCCCTGGATGAATACCTACAGGCTTTAAAGACACTGGATAAAGACTGTAACTGCCAAGCCGTGACCGTAGCTCAACATCTCGAAGGACTTATTCGAGATTCATTCATCAGTGGACTACAATCCCCGTTGATCCACCAACGCCTCCTAGAAAATAGGACCTTAGACCTAGCGACCATGTTCGACCAAGCACGAGCCCTAGATTCGGCAAAAAGAGCTCCGAGCAATATGGGGCATCATCGGGGTCATCGTATAGTGCCGCTGCTGCTGAACTGAAACAAGCTGTTCTGAATCCGTTCAACCAACTATTGAGTCAACCGACTCTAGAACAGTATCAGCTGCTACCGGCAGCAAATGCTTCTTCTGTGGTTACTTGAAACACCCCCGTACAAGGTGCCCCACACGCAAGACTACATGCAACAAATGTGGGAAGAAGGGGCACTTTGCTAAAGTCTGCTGTTCCTCACCAGCCTCCGCTGCTACAGGTGCTATCTCAGCGCCATCAAATCGCCTGACCCTTGCCTCTGTGACATCCGCAGCCATCTCTCCGGCGCTATCAAATGCAACCTGTAAGGTTGGCATTAATGGAATTGAAGCCGATGGCCTCATCGACAGTGGAAGCACGGAAAGCTTTATTCACACACACCTCGGCAGGCGACATTCACTAAAGTTTTACCTGTCAGGCAAAGCTGTCTCTTTGGCCTCAGCATCGCTTTCAATGAAGACTCATGGATTATGCGTGGTCAATTTAACCCTGAAAGGATGAAGCTACCAAGATGTGCGACTGCCCATACTTCCTGAGCTCTGCACAGATGTTATCCTCGGGCAAGACTTCCAGAAACAGCATGACAGTGTCACACTGAAATTTGGCAGTGACCTGCCGCCTCTGGTTCTCTGCGGACTGACCACACTACGCATTGACCCCCCCCCCCCGGAACTGTTTGCCAATCTGGCGGTGGAATGTCGCCCTATTTCCGCCAGGTCACGTCGGTACAGCTTCGACAACCGCAAATTCATAGAGAAAGAAACTCAGCGGCGACTACGCAAAGGAGTCGTCAAACCGAGCAAGTCCCCGTGGCATGCCCAGGTCGTGGTAACTAAAGACAAAAACGACAAGAAACGGCTCGCGATTGACTATTCTGAGACCATCAACCAATTTAAACTACTCGACGGGTACCCGCTACCGTGTATCGATGACACAGTGAATAAGATCGCCCAGTATCGTGTCTTCAGCACCATCAACCTGTGTAGTGCTTACCATCAGGTACCCAGAAGGAACCAAGATAAGCCCTATATGGCCTTTGAATTGAGCGGAAGTCTTTACCAGTTCATGCGAGTCCCAATGGGCATCACAAATGGTGTAACTTGCCTCGAAAGCATCATGGACTCCTTTATCAAGGAAGAGAAATTCGCTGGAACGTTCGTTTACCGAGACAATCTGACTATCTGTGGCATGACACAAACCGAGCATGACGTCAACCTGAAGCAATGTCTCGAAGCAGCCGAAAGGAAGAATATCAGCTATAATGAGGATAAGTGTGTGTTTTCGACCACTAAACTAACTATACTGGGCCATGTAGTAGAGCAGGGGTCAGGAACCTTTTTGACTGGGAGAGCCATAAAAGCCAAATATTTCTAAATATATTTCATTGAGAGCCATATAGTATTTTTAACGTATAATAAATTAAATATGTCTTACTTTTAATGCGACTTCTGGTGCTGCATGGTTTTGCTGATGGCGTTGTAGTCTGGTTCATACGTGGTGAGGTTGAGCTTCATGCAGGCGTTGAGGCTTCCATCAGTTAAACGTGAGCGTAGGTTGGTCTTAATGTTCCTCATATGCGAGAATGACTGCTCACATGCATATGTAGAGCCAAACATGGTCAATACGGCAATACTCACACGCTGCATTGTGTGGTATGTCACAGGAAGCTCGTTCCAAGTTTTAAGAATCAGCTGGTCTTCAGGTTGAGGATTTTTCATTTCTGTCCACTTGTGTTCCCTCGCCAGCTCTGCTCGCTGTCGCGCAAGACTTTCCAACTCTCCATTAAGTGACTTGAACTTACTCATCCACATGTCTGATGCCTTCAGGTCAGCAACTTCCAGCTCAAAGTCTCCGATAGAGACCCCGGGGATGCATGTCAGGTCGATTTTGTCCACTGCACACTCATGTGGATGAGTGATGAACTTGAAAAGACCAGTGCGCGCACGAAATTCTCCAAAACGTGCTTTGAATGACTGCAGGAGATTGGACGTAAAGCCAGCTAGCTGCTGGAGATCCAGATGTTGAGTGGAGTCACTTGCTAAGCATGCATCTCTAAATTGTTGCAGTTTTTCAAAGTGCAGAAGACGACCTGTTTCAATGTCCCTGAGAAAGACTTCCAGCTTGCTTTCAAATGCAAACACTGCTTGTTGAAGGGATGAGATTGTATTTCCAATACCTTGCATTTTCACATTGAGCTGGTTCAGATGGCCAGTTATGTCCACGAGATAGTGAAACTGCAGGAGCCAGTCAGTGTTGTCTAGCTCAGGATGCTTGACGCCTTTCATTTCAAGAAAAGTCCGGATTTCACTCAGGCAAGCTGCAAAACGGCTGAGCACCTTCCCCCTTGACAACCAACGCACGTTGCTGTGTAAAAGCAGACCGGGATAATGATTCCCAACTTCTTCTAACAGAGCTTTAAACTGGCGATCATTTAAAGCTCGGGCAACAATAAAGTTGACCACTCGAATGACCAGCGACATCACCTCACCAAGCTCCTGGCCACACGTCTGAGCGCAAAGCGCCTCCTGGTGCAGGATGCAATGAAAACTTAGGATGGCTCTCTTTTCATGTTCACGGAGAAGCGCTACAAATCCTTTGTTCTTCCCCAACATACAGGGTGCACCATCAGTACAGACAGAAATAAGTTTATCCATTGGTAGTTTTTTTTCTTTAGCAAACTCCATGAAAGACGTGAATAAATCCTCTCCTCTTGTTGTCCCTTTCATTGGCAAAACAGCCAAGCTTTCCTCACGCAGTGTGTCACCTGCAGCATACCTGGCAATTATACTGCACTGAGATAGATGGCTAACGTCTGTTGACTCATCTAACGCGAGAGAAAAGTATGTCCCGGCGTTTATGTCCTTAATTTGTGTTTCCTCGACTTGATTTGCCATCATGATGCTACGATCGTGCACAGTTCTTGCTGACAGGGGCATGTCTTTTATTCGTTTGATTATCTTGTCTTTATTTGGGAAGTCATCAAACAGTTCATTGGCCACATCAAGCATGAATGTTTTGGCATACTCGCCATCTGTGAATGGCTTTCCATTCCTTACTATTGCCAAAGCACCCGCAAAGCTAGCGGAATTCCCGTCACCTTGCTTGGTCCACACACGTAGTTGCTGCTGACTCGTCTGCACTCTCCGCTCTAGCTCCTCGCATGCCCTTTTCCTGCTGTCCCCCGCTGGATATTTCGATGCAAATGAAGCATGGTGCGTATCGAAGTGCCGCTTTATATTTGACCGTTTCATCGATGCAATTTTATCATTGCATATTAGACATACCGCAGATCCTGCTCTCTCACCAAATGCAAATTCCTCTGTCCACGCAGCCTGGAATGCACGGTAATCATCGTCTTTTTTTCTTTTCGCCATCTTTTCCGTTACAAGGGTTGAAGCGGATAAACTAGTTGGCTATCTGATAAAATTGATTTCTTCACCTTTACAATGACGCAGACATGCTCGCGAGCCATTGGTTCCCGACCCGACCCACGGGTGACCCGTGACCCGTGAAATTTATCTTCAAAACTAATTTCTGTTTACTTTAAAATGACAGTATTATTAAGAAATATCACAAGTATTTTAAAATCAGTTCCAAACTGATTTTTTTTTTTTTCAACTCAAAATTGTCTGGGAGCCATATGCCGTCACCGGAAGAGCCATATATGGCTCGCGAGCCATAGGTTCCCGACCGCGGTAGTAGAGGATGGTCAAATATGGCCAGATGCTGAGCGTCTTTGGCCCCGCGAGAGCTACCCTTGCCGCACAATATTAAATCCCTCCGCCGGAGCCTCAGACTTTTTGCCTACTACTCTCAGTGGTTTCGCAACTATTCAAGCAAAATTTGCCCACTCGGTTCCACAAAAGCTTTCCCCATCTCGAAGAAGGCTGAAACCGCATTCCACCAACTCAAACAGGACATTGAAGAGTCAGTGGTCAACGCAATCGATGATTCAATACCCGTTGAAGTTGAGACCGACGCATCCGAGTTTGGTATTGCCGCAGCGCTTAACCAGGCATGGCGTCCAGTAGCCTTATTCTTCTGCACACTCCAAGGATCTGAAAAACGTCATGCATCAGTCGAAAAGGAACCTAAGGCTATCATCGAAACTGTTCGCCACTGGAGACTCGACCTGACAGGAAGGCACTTTACACTGAAGACTGACCAACGCTCTGACAGCTGCATGTTTGACAGAGGACAGAAAGTCAAGATAAAGAACGACAAGATCATGCGTTGGCGCATGGAGTTATCATGCTTCGATTATGACATTATCTACCGTCCGTGGAAAGAAAACATTGGAGATCTCGCGAGATCTTGCCGACGAGGTCACGTTTTTTTGAAGCTGTCCACGCGCGTCACGCTATCGAAGTTAAGTAATTGTTCACAATTATATTTTTGTCGAAACTTTATTATCTTACAGTGTGTGTACCTACGGTGTGTCCCGAGGAAGATTGTCAGTGTTAATCTTCCATACCTGTATGAAATAGTCGGTTATTTTGTGCTGCGTTATTTGCGGCCTAGTTATTTAGGCTTCCTACCTGGAGGCTTTGCTTTCTCTCAGCGGTCGATTGTGGTCCATTTACTTTCGTTCTCTCAATTTTTCCAAGTCTTTTCACCCCATACTTCTTGTTTAAAATCTTAACTAAAAAAAACAGACAAAAAAAAACAAAAACGTTCCCTTCGTTGTTCTTATTCGTTCATTCGTTCTGTGGCCATGTGTTTCACCCCGATTTCCCCAGATAGTTTTCACTGTTCAATTTAAAAACGTTTAAACTTTCCCCTGTAGTGCTGTATTCTGTCATATATTATAACACTTTTTTATTCTTCTTCTTTAAAATGGTGCTTTCGACTTGCTCACCAATGCTATTCATTTCAAAAAAAAAATCCATCTCTTGCAGTCCCTCCTTCCTACTTTTCCAAAACTCATCTGCACTCCACCCCTCCTCCAGTGTCCTCAAACGTATCTCTGACTCGAAGGTCACAGGAAACTCATTTTGCAATAAATGTTCGTTTCCCACTAATCGTACAACACTTCCTAAAATCCAAACTCACCCCTCCCCTCCTAATGTTCCCTGTCACCCATCCCTTTCAAATCTCCCCACTTGCCCCTTCCCTCCTAAACTCCCCCCTCACCCTCCCCTCCTAGACTCCCCCTCACCCCTCCCCTCCTAAACTCCCCCCTTGCCCCTCTCCTCCTAATCTCGCCATTACTCATCCCTTTCAAATATCCCTCCTCGCCCCTTCCCTCCTAAACTTCCCCCTCGCCCCTCCTCTCCTAAACTCCCTCCTCACCCCTCCCCTCCTAAACTCCCAACTCCCCCCTGTCTTCCTAAACTCCCCCCTCACCCCTCCCCTCCTAAACTGCCCCCTCGCCCCTTGCCTCCTAAACTCCCCCCTCACTCCTCCCTTCCCAAACTCCCCCCTCACCCCTCCCCTTCAAATCTCCACACCCTCATTTTTTCTCCATTTCCCCCCTCTCAACCCTCCTCCTCAAAGCGTCCTACCCGCTTATTCCCCCTTCCAACTCTCACCTCCATCTCCCCCAAACTTCTTCCTTGCTCTGCCACCCCCCTCGAATAACACCTCAATGTGCCTAACACACTTTCAACAGCTCTCCCTACCTCTTCCTCCTCTTCCACATCTTACCCTACCCCTCCCCCCTGTTCTGTATCCAATGCTCCCCCTTCCTCTTCATTGACGGTATGGACCTCAAACATCCGGGGCCTTCGCTCAAACTTGACGGACTTGACGGATACAACTTGAACCATACAGGTTGCTTCTGACAAACCAGACTTGATCTGCTTAACAGAAACTTTCCTCCTTCATGATGTCTCTGATTCCTTAATATCTCTCCGGGGTTACTCCCTCCTCCGGTATGATAGACCTGAGCCTCGTCCTGGAGATGGGGTTGCTATCTTTATCAAAAACTCTCTCCCTCACTCTCCCTGCACTGCCCTCTCTCCACCTCACCCCCAGGAGTACCTCTGGCTACGGCTTCCCCTTCGCTCCCACCTTTTGTTCATATGTGTGTTGTACCATCCACCAAACAGTGATGACTCCATCGACATCTCGCTGTCTGATAATATGGACCAACTTCTATCTACTCGTCCCAACACTCTCTTCCTCATATGTGGTGATTTCAATTGTCACCATGCCATTTGGCTGGGTGTGGGTACCTCTCTCACCAGCCATGGCTCCTCAGCAAAGGGCTTCTGCGAATCATTGGCACTGACACAATCTGTCAATTTCCTGACCCGGATCTCAGTCAACGGAGCATCTTCTCCTCTAGACTTGGTTATGACTAACTTCCCTGCAAATGTCTGCTGCTCTTCTTCTGCTCCAATCGGCTCATCTGATCATGTGCTTGTTGAGGTGGACATCTCTCTGACCATTCTCAGAGAGCCTCCTCAGTATTGACGAGTCTGGCATTTCACTCAGGCCAACTGGCAGGTCTTCAAGCAGCCATCAATAATCTGGACTGGTCACCCATCTCTTCCGCCTCTGACATCAACTCATCCTGGGAATTCTTCCAAAGTAAATTGCTCTTTCTCATGCACAGATTTATCCCATCTCATTTTCAGTTGTCATACCCTTTGTCGCATCCATGGTACATGGAATCTTGTGGTGATGCAGTTGCCCAGAAACAACTTGCCATCGCCTCCTGGAAAGCAAATCCAATGGAAGGAAATCTTTCCTTTCACAAAGCCTGCAACAAGTGTGTTTCCACCCTCAGGAGAGCAAGGAAACAATATCTCTCCACTCTCAAGACCGAACTCTCAAACCTGTCTCCCTCTTCCAAATCCTGGTGGTGTCTGGTCAAATCTGTTTCTGGTGTTTGTTCCCCCTCCATCCCCCCCACCCCCCTCACCTCAAAAGGCTACACGGCTGACTCCGCATGTGAAAAAGCTGAATGCCTCAACTCTGTGTTTGCCTCTAAATATTGTTTCCCAAACCCATCCCTCTCTGTACCCACCGTACCCAGTCGTACCCAGCTGCTCCTGGACTCTGTGTCCTTTCCTCCTGACAAGGTGGAAAGGTTTCTGTCAACCCTCGACTCTGATTCTGCAACTGGACCTGATGGCATCAGCCCACGGGTCCTAAAATCCTGTTCTTCCACTCTTTCACTCTCTCTCTCTGGTCTCTTCACCCTCTCTTTTGCTCAAGGTCATCTGCCATCTGCTTGGAAATCAGCCAACATCACCGCTTTGCACAGAAAAGGTGCAAAAACAGATCCTAGCAACTACAGACCAATCAGCCTTCTCCCAATTATCAGAAAAGTCATGGAATCCATCAATGCTTCGGATATGAAATCTTTCCTCTTCTCCAATGGCTTGATCTCTGATCAGAAATTTGGTTTCAGACCTGGTCACTCTACTCTGGACATGCTGCTTCTGCTTTCTCAACAATGGATGGAGGTCCTCAATGCCAAACAGGAAATTAGAGCTGTCTCCCTTGAGATATCACGTGCCTTCGATACGGTCTGGCACCCCGCTCTGCTCACCAAACTCTCCTCCTTTGGTATCCATGGGAATCTCCACGCATGGCTGGCGGACTTCCTCTCTAGTCGTAGTCAACGTGTGGCCCTGAATGGGTTTCTCTAATCTCCTCTTCCTGTTCAGGCTGGAGTTCCCCAAGGCAGTGTTCTGGGCCCTGTGCTTTTTCTGGTCTTCATCAATGATCTCTCTGACTCTCTTGAAAATCCTCTCTATCTCTTTGCTGATGACTCTACTCTCTGTCGCTCCATTCCTCATCCCTCAGATCGGCAGTATGCAGCCTCCTCACTCTGCAGAGCTGGACAAAATCACAGACTGGGCAAACAAGTGGAACATGTCTTTCAATCCTGACAAATCTAACACTCCTATGATGTCTCTCCGAAAAGACCGACTGGACAACCCTCCCATCCACTTTCTGAATAATCCTCTCCAAGAAGTTCTGTCACTCAAGCTTTTGGGTCTCACTATCCACCATGATCTTTCCTGGGAAAACCACATTTCAAATCTGGCCTCCAAAGCCAGTCGCCGACTGGGCATCCTCCATCGTGCGAAGTCCTTCCTTGGCACACCTGAGCTCCTCACCACATACAAGGCTTTCATCTGCAGCTCAATGGAATACTGCTCTCCCCTCTGGGCTGGTGCTCCTGCCTCACACCTAGCTCGTCTTCACGCTGTTGAAACCAAAGTGTTCAGAATCATTTGAATCTCCCGTGATGAAGCTAACTCCAAGGGCCTTTCACTCACTCACCGCAGGCAGGCCTCTCTGGCCTTGCCGCCCCCCCCCCCCCCAGCTCTCTCTGGGCTCTGTCCCCCAAATATTCCTACAGGTCACACAAGATCTGCCTGCAACCCTCTTATGGTTAAACTGCCAAAATCAAGACTCTCTGCTCACCTTCACTCCTTTATTCCCCTTTTCTCCCGCCTCTGGAACAAACTCCCTCACTCGCTTCAATCCCACTCCACCCTCCAGGTCTTTAAAACAGCTGTGCACCACCATCTCTTATCTTCCCCCATCCAAAACCTTGATCTTTTCTACCCCCGCTAATTTCACCCCAAATCCACTTTTTTGAAATACCAACTTCTGTCCTGGAAGTTCTTGGTGTCCTTGTGTTTTATACTTCTCCCACCCCCCCCCCCCCCCTTCCCACGCCTCCTCCCCCCAAGCCCTCTCCCTCCCACACATC
This sequence comes from Myxine glutinosa, assembly GCF_964187855.1. NCBI lineage: Eukaryota > Metazoa > Chordata > Myxini > Myxiniformes > Myxinidae > Myxine > Myxine glutinosa. Next base: position 175,928,724 of record NC_136263.1, on the reverse strand, counting down.
TCCCTGCTCTCAAATGTTGTGTTTGTGTGCTTCCCCTTCTCTCCCCATCTTGTCTTCCACTCACTCTTTGTATACATTTTGTTTGTCTATTTGATTTGTTTGTGAAATAAATGTTAGCTCTTTCACGAGCCTCGATTCTGTATACACAAAAAAAAAAAAAAAAAAAAATCCGCTTCTGCTGTGGGAAATGTAGCAGGTGCTATAACGAGTATAAAAGATGCTCAAAAGGAGTCTCGTAAATTACAAGCAATCCAATAAATTAAGAATGGCAAAACTCAACTATCTTGACAAGAACGACAAAAAAAAATTCAAATACCTGGGTTAGTGTTTCGAAAGTTTTAACAACTTTTTTAAACTAAATAAATACAAGTATGGATGCAATTGATAGTATCTATGATTTGGATGATACGATTATCATCTCAAACTCTACTAAAAAGGAAGAGTATTTTAAGGTAAGTGCTATAAAAGGAACATATTGGAATACAAATGGAGCAAAAAGTTTCGAAATATAAAATCAACAATCTTACTTGAAACTCGCTGATAGTTTCTTGTTGTGTAAATTTAAATTCACTCAGGCTGCGCAAAACACTAATGCTACACTCGTTAATGATTTCTTCTGGAAAATGTTTGATAGTGTCCATTTGTATATTGGTACACAAGAGGTTGAAGCAGTTGATTATGTCCTGCTACATCTGAAATTATGAAATTTACACTATATTCGTTTCGTGATAGAATGGGTAAGGGAGCTGTTGAAGGTATTATTCCAGATGTGTCAACGGGAACAAACACAGACCCTGGTTATAGTCAAAGAAAGTCAATATATAATGATGATACAAAAGCAGACAATAGATTTAGCATAGCAGTTCCCCTTAAGGGTATATTTGGATTTTCTGATTTTGATAAAGTTTTGTATGGACTTAAAATTCGATTTCAACTACAAAGAAATGATAATGAAAATATATTGATTTTTGGTGCTGCTAATGCTTGCGCAGCTCAGAATAAATTTGTTATAAATGAATTGTGTTGGTATATTAGCGAATATACTCCTAATCTTAAGACAGAAGAGTTGTTGAATAAAAGACAACTCAAAGAAACCACTAAATGTATCATGCCTTAAGAGAAGATGCCAACACGTTAAACTGAATCAAACTACTTGCACTTGGATTTGGGTGTTCTTCAAGGAAAGCCACGATACATATGGCTCATATTTAAGAAACCAGATGGAGATGAAGGTACTGATAAGAATAATGCATTGAGTGATAATGCTAAGGTGAAACAACTTCGGGTTTCTCTGGATGGAACATTTTAACCATGAGATAGATTGGAAATTGATTGGGAAAAAAATGCTTATGCGGAAGCCTATAATTCTTACCAAAAGGTGTGTGAAAGCATCGGTAATAATGATCCCATTTTGGATATGGTTGCGTTTCAAAAACTTTATACAATCTACGCAATTGACCTGAGTTCTCAAAAGGAAACTATAAAGTCTAACAGAGTGGATACTTCTCTATACATTGAAAGAGGGGAGAGTGCTGAAGTTGATACATATTGTTTGCTTTTGGAAGAAACAGAATTGCAGATTAATACAGATAATGGTGTTATGATTAATATCACGTAGATTTTTCTTATAAATAAATTAGTAGTAAAGTATCAACTGATGTATATGTTAATAAAATCATTCTTGATAAACTATTGTCTTGTATTCAAAATCAGGGGGAAGGGGGGAGGGGAGGGGTGGAGAGGGGGGGAGACTCCAAAGACCCCCCAAAGGCTTTAATGGGGTAAAATTTAAAAAATACATTCTCTCCGACCCTGAAAATAAAAAAACCAAAACACTCATACAGGAATATGTATTACCCTTTATTCAAAGCACATATGCAAGATCATGGGTAAACACGTTTTTATTACAAAGTTATCGCAAAAACAAAATCATGTCCCCAGGCAATGTGATGGGATAAAAATTTAAAAAAATAATTTTCCCCCAATCCTGAAAGAAAAAGAAAAATCCACAAACACAGGGACATGCACTACCCTTTCTTCGAAGCATATATGAAAGATCTTGGGTAAAAACGTTTTTACAACAGTTATAGCAAAACAAAATATCAGCATAACCTGAGGGCAGAAAAGACCCCCGAATGGAAGAGTAGGGGTCCGCCTATTATCGTACCTGAATGCATCGTTGGGTTAAAAGTAAAAACAATTTTGTTTATCAAAAGGAGACATATTTAGTGTGTGGCTCTAAAAAGTGTCAATTCATTTCTAAGCATAAAAGTGGGGAAGATATACAAAAGTTTTTGTCAGGGAGTAAATTTACAACAACTGGAATTCCAGGGGAATTACACCTACTGGGGTATTCTTTCTGTGGTCCAGGAACAAACTTGGGTAAACGATTAGATGAGGCTGACAATTAGACCTTGGTCTAAACCTCTAAATAAGGTTGATGAAGTGTGTATGAAGGATGACATTGCTTATGGGAATACCACTACATGGATGAAAAACATGAAGCAGACAGAGAAATGTTGTATAATTTGTCTTTGATACAAAATCCAACGTTGAGAGAGAATGTTAGTTAGGTATATTGTGAAAAAATAGATAAGTACTAATTGAAACTTGGCCTTGGTTTTCAAAAAAACTATTAAGCTCCAATGATGTCATCAAGACTGAGGAGCTTTTGGCTAATGAATTACATTGACCAGTAATTACAAAGTTTAAAAGAGGAAAGGTTTATTCCAAAGGGGTTGATTACATCTGGTCCACTGATTTAATTGAACTAAGTAATGATAAGGGATACAAGTATGCTTTAACCGTTATTGATTTGAGGAGTAGATTTGCATGGGTTGTTCCTTTAAAAAACATAAGGGGTAATACTCTTATGTTAGCTTTCAGTGGAATCTATATAATAATAGCGTAAGGACTCGACTTTGTTATCCCTTTTACGCTGCACCCAGTGACCCGATGCCCACGGCACTAATGGATTTACGATCTACGAACCGCGCTCTTTGTTTATCACATACAGACATACTCGAAAAATCTGAATTAGCCAACGTTGGGGCCCAAAAGCATCCGATTAACTGCCGATACGACTCCATCTTACGACGCCATCATATTGGCGTCTGCTGGGCGAAGGCGAAGCAAGCTGTCCGCTGATTAGACAGGCGAAGGCGAAAGCAAGCCGTCCACTGAGTGGACAATCCAGAGCATGCATTTGTGCCGGTGTCGGCGATCGTTGTTCATATACGCACTCTTCATTCTCATCTTTCTTCCTAACTCTTACTCGGATAAGCAAATCCCCTATGCCATCCATAATGGTACACTCTATCCATACACCACATCCTCCCTTCCGCGGATGTTCCACGGGTTTCGGCTAGTATTTAGTAAAAGCAAAAGGAAACCAAAGAAATATGGACTGATGAGGGAATACAGTTCTATAACAAAACATTTTTAAAAATTCTTAAACATAATGGTATTACATTATATAACACCTTTAATGAAGGAAAGGCAGTTGTTATTGAGTGTTTTAATCGCACTTTGAAAGAGAGATTATTTAAAAATTCACACAACTTGGTTCTCAACAATGGCTATCTTTAATTTCAGATATTGTAGATAATTACAATAATACAGTTCATTCATCAACAAAATCAAAACCATCGGAAACATTTACAAAATTAGAATATGAAAAGGAAATTAATATGAGAAAGCCCAAGTTCAAAGTTAGCGATTTTGTAAGAATATACAGATGGAAAAGCCATTTTGAGAAGGGCTATACAAAGAGATGGACTAATGAACTTTTTAAAATCGGTGATGTAATGGATACAGTTCCTTGGACCTACAAATTATATGATATGAATGGGGAAGAAATCTTGGTTTCATTTTATTCACAGGGATTACAAAAGACACAAGCAAGCAGCTAATAGCCTTGAAAACAATGGGTTGGCGCTTCACAATCCTCTACAATACACTGCTATGGACGCTCGAGGACCAAGTCCGGGGTGTATAGTAGGGGGCATCTGCTGAGGTATTAAAAATAATAAATAAACAATAAAATGTAATGGGGGACGTTCTTAGATCTGTGAACCCCAAACACAGACTCCTCAACTGAGTAATCAGTCAAGGATTAACTTTTGTTTGTTGGTGTGTGTGTGAATGAGTAATAATAATATACTAACCCTAACCCAACCCTAACCCAACCCTAACCCAACCTCAACCCCAACCCTAACCCCAACCCCTCTCCCTAACCCAACCCTAACCCTAACCCTAACCCAACCCTAACCCAACCCAATCCAACCCCAACCCCAACCCTAACCAAACCCTATCCCAACCCTATCCCAACCCTAACCCTAACCCAACCCCAACCCCAACCCATCCCGAACCCTCATATTCAAAATCCCAACCCCAACCCTAACCCAACCCCAACCCATCCCTAACCCTCACATTCAAAATCCCAACCCCAACCCCAACCCTAACCCAACCCCAATCCTAACCCAAACCAACCAACCCTAATCCTCACATTCAAAATCCCAACCCCAACCCATCCCTAACCTGAACATTCAAAATCCCAACCCCAACCCTAACCCAACCCTAACCTTCACATTCAAAATCCCAACCCTACCCCAACCGCAACCCAACCCTAACCCAACATTATCTTTTCTCCTTTTTTTTTTAATACGTATTGCAATTAAAAATATTTTTTCCTCTTCTGCCAATTATGTCTTTCAAGGCTTTCAAGGTTGAAGAGGTATTAATGTGGAGGAATAATTTTCCAGCATTTTCTTCCTCGAACTTTCTTGATATTGCTGAAACATATGTAAAAAAAAAAATTACTTAAATCTAATGTTGAATTAAATAACATACACACACATATATGTATATATATATATATATGTATATATATATATATATATATATATATATATATATATATATATATATATATACAAGTATATATATATATATACAAGTATATACAGTATATATATATATATATATTGTTGCGGATATGGGATTTGGCCTCCATCCATATCCGCTTGTAAATATTCCCCTATTTCCCCAATACTCCCCAACTATCCCCAATCCCCCATTCCCTAGTCCCATTGTCTGTAAATAACACTCTGTAGCCCCGACCTTCCCCTTTTTCCCCCATTAAATGTCGTGCCCAGGTTCACCGCATCTCACGTAGACAACTATAGGACATCTTGCTAGTTATTCTTAGTCTATGTCAGTTAAGGACTCGTTTCCATTAATTCTGACTCTTCGTTGCACCAGAATGTGATTGTATGGCACCAGTAGTAAGTTTAGGACCTCCCAATACCTCCCCGCATCTCTTCCCCATGAAACAACAACACCAACAACAACAACAGCGGCGCGGGGAGTGCGCGTCCTCACTCCGGCTTGGTTAGCCGCCATTGACCATGTGCTCCGACGGGGTTACCACTCAGGGGCTGACTGTCAGCTCCTCGTCAAGGGCGGAGCCTGGTAACCCCCCGCACCCAATAAGAAGCGGCGGACCGATTCCATCTGGGGCGGAGCTAACGAGCCGAGGGCGTGTCACTCCCCGCTGGATATACGCAGGAAGACGGAGGTGACGTCAGATGCGCCTCAGCTTGGAGAAGAAAGGACGTCACCTCCGAGCGCTGAGAGATACCTCCCGCATCTTTGGACAGGACCGGGTCGATTCTGCCCCTGAGCCAAGGTGCACCTTGAGCCATCGACTACCTGCCCCTCCTTGCCATCAATCCCTGTGTGAGTCAGCCTTGTCCCGTTTGTCTGTGGTCTGTCGGGGCTAAGATAAGACCGTGTATAAGTGCCCACCTTTCTGTGCTGTACCTCTTGTGCCGTGTAATCTAAACGTTCTGCATATCCCATATTATATCCTCCTCCGGAGGTCTTGAGAACTGTACCCCTGGTGTCGTGTCATTTAACCCAGCCGTTGTGTCCTTTCCTTCATTGATCTAGCGTAGCGCGATTCGGCCAACGTTCGAGTATAATCGGGTAACTTGTGCGAACACGGCGGCCATTCCGCTCGGCCCAGCATAACATCTTAATAAGTCGTGTCCGTAACAATATATATATATATATATATATATATATATATATATATATATATATATATATACACAGTACAGTCATACAGTATATACATATATATATATATATATATATATATATTGTTGCGAATATGGAATTTGGCCTCCATATCCGCTTGTAAATATTCCCCTATTTTCTCCAATACTCCCCAACTTTCCCCAATCCCCCATTCCCTAGTCCCATTGCATGTAAATAACAATCAGTAGAGCCGACCTTCCCCTTATTCCCCCATTAAATGTCGTGCCCAGGTCCACCGCACCACACGTAGACAACTTTCGGACATCTTCCTAGTTATTCTTATTCTATGTCAGTTAAGGCCTCGTCTCCATTAATTATGACTCTTCGTTGCACCAGAATGTGATTATATGGCATCAGTAGTGAGTTTAGGACCTTTCCCATACCTCCTTCCATCTTCTTCCCCAACAATTACAACAACAACAGAGGAGATGGCGGCGGAGCGGGGGAGGATGCGTCCTCACACCGGCTCGATTAGCTCCAGACCATGCGCTCCACGGGGTTACCACGAAGGGGCTCCTTGTCAGCTCCTCGTCAAGGGCGGAGCCTGGTAAACCCCCCCGCACGCACCCAATGAGAAGCAACGTGCCGATTCCACGAGGCGGAGCTAACGAGCCGAGGGCGTGTCACTCCCCGCCGGATATACGCGGCCCCGCGCCGGATGTGACGTCAGATGCGCAACCAGCTTGGAGAAGGAAAGCCACCTGCGAGTGCTGAGTCAGATGCGCCCCCAGCTTGAGCAGACAAGACGCCATCCGAGCGCTGCGACCTCCCCGCATCTCTGGACCGGACCGAGTCGATTCTGACCTTTGAGCCCAGGTGCACCTGGAGCCATCGCTACCCGCCTGTCCTTTCCATCAATCCCCGTGTGAGTCAGCTTGTCCCGTTTATCTGTCGTCTGTTGGGAATAATATAAGATTGTGTCTAAGTGCTTGTCTTTCTATGCTGTCCCTCTTGTAGTTGTAATCTAACCTTCCGCCTTAATATAACCTCCTCCGGAGGTCTTGAGAACTGAACCCCTGGTGTCGTATTGTGTTATTGTAATCCAGCCGGGTGTCTTCTTTTTCTTATTGAGCCAGCATCGCGCGACTTCGTCAACGTCGAGTATAGTCGGGTAATTTGTGCGGACACGACGGCCATTCCGCTCGGCCCACTTTAACATCAAAGTCGTGTCTGTAACAATTGGTGTCAGGAGTGGGATTCGAGGCCCGACCAAATTTTGAAAAAAAAAAAAAACGAATAGAGGAAAAAAAAAAATTTGGTCAAAATTTGGAGCGGCCGAAATTTGTTTTGTTTTACGAAACTCGAATTTTGCAAGTCGCGCTATGGCGGATCAAGACGGCTGGGGTCCGGTAGGGGAGAGTGAAGCAGGGTCGGTCCAGGACCAAATTGAGGGACATGAGGGACATGAGGAGAGCGAAACAGCGGGGGTAGCAGACGCGCGAAATGGCGCCTCGCACATAGCTACGGCGGCCGCACCCGCTGCACAAGTGGGAGGGATGGCCCAGATGCAGGTCCTCATGGAGCAATTTATGGCGCAAATGCAGGCGTCCCTCAAACTGCAGAGTAACCAATTGGGGAACCGGATGGATGCTCAGAGTGAGCAAATGAGGGTTGATAGTGGGCGAATGGAGGGCCAAATGGGGGTAATGGGAAACCAAATGGGGGTAATGAGGGACGAAGCGAGGGGTACCGGTGAGAAGTTAGACAATAATTTTGAGGAGTTAGACAAGAAAATTGGGAAGTTAGACAATAATTTTGAGGGGTTAGACAACGGGATAAAAGAAGTGAAAAATGGGTTAATGGGGGTAGAAAATAGAATGGCTGCCCAGGAGAATCAGATAGAGGGAGTGAAAAATGGGTTAGAGGGGTTAGAAAACAGTATGGAAGGCAAATTGAGGGACATGAGGGACCAAGCGGAAAGGGAAGTTAACCAAATGGGGCAGCAGATAGAGGGGGTCAGAATGGGGGTAGAAACCAAACTGGATGCTCACAGGGAGGAAATGGAGCAGATGAGGGTGGCATCTGGGCAGGAGATGCAAGTGATGGGAGAGGAGATCAGAAGAGGAGTGAGTGAGGAGGTCGGAGGAGTGCGCGAGGAGGTGAGGCACTGTGAGGAGCACATGGAGAAGGAGGTGAGAAAGGGGACTGTAAAGTTACAAGGGGGCATAGAGGTCCTGACGCAGGAGGTGGAACAGCTGACGGAGGGACAAAAAGAACTAACGGAGCAGGTTCAAAGGAACACTGCGGTATTAGGAGGGTTAAAAGTGACACAGAAAGAACTAAAAGACGACTTGATAGCGACGAAGAGGGAATGTCAGATGGTACGTGAGGGACTGACAACGAGGTTGGACGAGGTGGTAGAGGTAATGGAGACGAAGGACCGGCAGGTGAGGACGCACATGGAAACGGTCAAGGTAGCCTTGGAGGACGAGCTTGAGGAGACGTACCGGGGAATAAAAGAGGTGAAGCACAAATTAGAAGAAGTGGAAGAAGGGATGAGCGAAATTAAGAAGCGACGGAGAGGGGATAAGAAAGAGATAAAAGAGGAGATAAAAGAATTGGTCCAAAGTCTGTGTTTGGATCGTGATGATGTGCTCATTAACCGGATGAGGGATTCGCAGGTGATGGAGGAGAAGCGAAGAGGAAGAGGACCCGGTGTAAGTGGTGACCAATATGGTCGTGCGTATGATGCGCCAGGGGATTTAAGAAGCTTGGGGATTGGTTTGGATCCGGGTGTTCGTGAAAGGCCGTTGGTGAAGTGTGCGACAGGGCTGGTGTGCGAAAAAGGAGGTGTGCGAGAAAGTCCGACTCTGGGGTGTGTGAGGAAAAAGTGCGTGCCAAGGAGTGAGGGTGCTGGCGCGAGTGAGTCGGTCGTAGCGCGTGTGCGAGGGGGCACATGGAAGCGCGGTGTGGTGAGTGTTACAGAGGGTGTAACGGGAGAGTGTGCGCGAGAAAGGTGTGTGACGGACAGGTGCATGGGGAAAGAGTGCGCTGTCAAAGGCAAGGAAGAATGCACACCTGTGGTGAGTGTTACAGAGGGTGTAACGGGAGAGTGTGCGCGAGAAAGGTGTGTAACGGACAGGTGCATGGGGAAAGAGTGCGCTGTCAAGAGTAAGGGTGAGTGCGCTGTCAGGAATGGAGGTGAAAGTAGTGAGAGTGACATGGAGCGTGAGTTAGTTGTGACAGGTGAGCGAGGATGTACACCTGGGATGGAAGGATGCACACCTGGAATGGTAGAGCGTGAGTGGGAATGCACGCTGGAGTTGGTGGTGAGGCACGTGGTTGGGTGTGCGAATGAGGGCACACCTGTGATTGTCACAGAGGAGGTGACCGAGGAGGGGGCGCGAAGCGGTGTATTGGTGAGATGTGCGAGCAACGAATGTGTGCCAAAGTGTTCGGTGGTCAGGTGTGTGACCAAGGCTGTGAGTGGAATGGGTGTACCTGGGTGTGTAAGGAAGGGTACGGGGAGCATGGGCACAGCTGGACGTGTGAGCAAGGAACGGGCTGCGGGGTGTAAGCGTCCAGGTGAAGCATCGACGTTAGACGGGATAGAGTTTAGAACGACTTATAGCCGAATCGGGCCCTCGGTGCGTGCTGGGCCTCGCTTTGAACGGCCGCGTCCAGGCTCCACTAGGCGGAGCTGGCGGCCCGATAGAAAGAGTCGTCATGGCGACCACTTTTTGTTGAGGAATTCCGGCAGGTCGAGATCGGGACATTGGATGGCTCCGTGCCGAGAAGGTGCGTGGGATCTCGGGCCGGGTAAACCTCCTTCCCTGCACCGAGTGCCGGATGTATCCAGCCGCTGGCACAAAACAACCAGCATCCATTGCTTGGCTTTACGAAGCCGGGCTTTGGACAGGGATTGGCGCACCGAGAGGTATTAGTGAGTCGACTGGGTGATGAGGTTAGTGTTTTGGACCCAAAATTAGAGAAAAACAAAATTTGATGATTGGCAAGGGATTGGCAGTAGTGATTGGCAGATGATGGGCAGTGATTGGCAAATTTTTAATTTGTTGAAATTTGATGTGCAAAATTGGTAGTGAGAGACCCCCGATGTGGTGGGATGGCAAATCCACCATCCCTCACAGGGGGGGGGCAAAGGAGCACTAGCTTATGGGGTGTATGGCAGTGAAAACTAGCCCGGGTGGGTTAGGTTATATTGATAGGGATCTAGAGAAGATGACATTAGGTGACGTTAAGTTTAGTTAGTGACTGATACCTGTAGTGGGGACGCAGGTAGATTAGTGTGGATGATAATGACGAGGGAGCGCAATAGTTTAAAGGGACGACTGGGAAGCGCAAGTTTCAGAAGGGAGTAGTTAGCTGAGATGATGCCGTGTGTGTGAGGATGGAACAGGTGTGATTGCACAGGTGTGCACTTGGACAGGTGTGTGGAGCAGTGTATGAGTAGTGAGTGTGTGGATCAGCGCGAATGCGCTTGGGGAGAGAAGGGTGCAGGTGGCACCAAGTGTGAGAGCACAGGTGTGTAAGTACAGGTGTGTGGAGAGAGTTGGAGTAAGTGGTACGGAGTGGTGTGCATGGTGCGAAGGTGTGGATGGGGGAAGAGTGGACCCCTCTCACGAATACCCGGGGCGGGTAGTGTAAGTGTTAGGTAGAGGGTATAGGTAAGTTGTGGTTGGATATTGGCATTTGTGGTGCGGTTGCAGAATGGTGTTGTGAATGGGTGCATTAGTGTTGTGGAAATGGCTGGGCGTGTAGCCTGTTAGTGTGTGTAGTTGGTTGGGCACTCCACCACTGTGAGGATGTCGGCCAGGTGAGGCCGCAGGTGGGCTCTGGGAGCCGGTAGTTGTGAGTGGGTGCCTGAGGATCCCGGGTGTGGATCGGGTAGCCCAGTGCCAGAGAGGGCACCGAGTGGGGAGAGAGCCAGAGGGCCTTCCCCAGGTAGTTAGGTTAGGGTAAGGAGCAGGTAAGCTCGGAGGCAACTACAGTGGTGGAGGTGTGCAGGTGGGTAGACCCGCTGGGAGAGGTACACGCCACAGCCCAGAAATTGTGCGAGGGCACCGAGAGATGAATCGGGGGAGTGAGACCCCAAATTGAAAAGCACCACAGTTTGGCCAATGGGAATTGGTTTTTAGAACCCATAGTGTAAGAGGGCCAATGGTTTGGCCGGAGAGAGACCCCGGGTAGTGTAAAGTTGTTAAAGTCATTTAGGAAGTAGTTAGGATTGATGAACCTGTCGCACCATACGCAGCCACTTACCTGTGGTGATGATGATGACTCCACACCTGTGTTTTCTTTGTTTTGTGCAGGAAATGAGATTGCTGTGAGGATTTGTGAGACGCATCACGACGTGGATGAGACATTGGGGTGATTCCATCTCTCCCTCCCTAGGAGGGACTGATGATGAATTGGTAATGGCAAATTTTGATGTTGAGTTGAAAATGGCAAATTTGATTGGTTAGGAGGGAGAGAAGACGAATTTGGTTTATGGGAGGAACGGGGAAGACAGTAGGGATGTTTGTTGATTTGTAAAGTAGATGTTTATGGGTAGTGTTGTGTTGTGTGGATACAGTAAGGGGTAAGGGAGGGGCCATGTAGGTTACCTGGTTGGGGGGGGGGGGGGCGTACGATAGGAACGTACCTGTCTCACCTGGTTCCCATGTGCCCCCAGTGTGCATCACCTTACATTGCGTGCACTTTTGCGCCCTTACCACCTTACTCACTTGTCTGCTTCTTTTGTCTCCCACCTCCGAGGATCTGGCTTTGGGGTAGAGAGAGAGGAGAGAGAGGTGCTGGCTGCGCAGTTGTGGGCCTGCACTTTCGCTGTTTGCTGCCGGGATCGATACACCATATGGACCGCAATGTTTGTGGCCACCCACAATGGACCGCAGTTCGTTTGCGGCCAAGCACCACCCGGGGATGGACCTATGGATCAACGTGGCACCTATGCCATACAGGTGAACCACTTTTAGTTAACACCAAGTGCACCACAAGAAGAGCAAGAGACACCTGCAGGGTTAGGGGTTGTCGAATTTATTTTTATTCCAATGAACAATGGTGACTGCACCGATTGGTGGTGGGGTGGTGCTTTTGATGCTCGGGAAGGGTGCTCTGCACGTTATTAAAGGCCGTCGGCCACAGAGCACTCGTGGGTTGGTGTATCGATGTTGGCAAGCGCGCTCTCTCTCTATGCATAACATCTGCATGTGTCCCTCCAAAAACAGGTCCTGGATCGTAGTGTAAATAGCAGCGTAGTCTTGTAAATAATGCTCCCTACCGACTGTATGTTTAGTTTGAGAATTCTTTCCGGATTCGGTTATCCTGTGGGTGTGTTTCTGTGAGGAGAAGGGTGCAACGTCGCAGGGGGACATATTTACTCATTTGTGAATATCTGTAAAACTGTCGCACTCAGGGTAGAGTTAATAGTAGAGGGAACTACATTGCGTGCCACACTAAAGTAGGTAAAAATTTATCGGGTCGGGACGCCCCGAGGGTAGAGAAGGGTGCAATGTTGCGAATATGGAATTTGGCCTCCATATCCGCTTGTAAATATTCCCCTATTTTCTCCAATACTCCCCAACTTTCCCCAATCCCCCATTCCCTAGTCCCATTGCATGTAAATAACAATCAGTAGAGCCGACCTTCCCTTATTCCCCCATTAAATGTCGTGCCCAGGTCCACCGCACCACACGTAGACAACTTTCGGACATCTTCCTAGTTATTCTTATTCTATGTCAGTTAAGGCCTCGTCTCCATTAATTATGACTCTTCGTTGCACCAGAATGTGATTATATGGCATCAGTAGTGAGTTTAGGACCTTTCCCATACCTCCTTCCATCTTCTTCCCCAACAATTACAACAACAACAGAGGAGATGGCGGCGGAGCGGGGGAGGATGCGTCCTCACACCGGCTCGATTAGCTCCAGACCATGCGCTCCACGGGGTTACCACGAAGGGGCTCCTTGTCAGCTCCTCGTCAAGGGCGGAGCCTGGTAAACCCCCCCGCACGCACCCAATGAGAAGCAACGTGCCGATTCCACGAGGCGGAGCTAACGAGCCGAGGGCGTGTCACTCCCCGCCGGATATACGCGGCCCCGCGCCGGATGTGACGTCAGATGCGCAACCAGCTTGGAGAAGGAAAGCCACCTGCGAGTGCTGAGTCAGATGCGCCCCCAGCTTGAGCAGACAAGACGCCATCCGAGCGCTGCGACCTCCCCGCATCTCTGGACCGGACCGAGTCGATTCTGACCTTTGAGCCCAGGTGCACCTGGAGCCATCGCTACCCGCCTGTCCTTTCCATCAATCCCCGTGTGAGTCAGCTTGTCCCGTTTATCTGTCGTCTGTTGGGAATAATATAAGATTGTGTCTAAGTGCTTGTCTTTCTATGCTGTCCCTCTTGTAGTTGTAATCTAACCTTCCGCCTTAATATAACCTCCTCCGGAGGTCTTGAGAACTGAACCCCTGGTGTCGTATTGTGTTATTGTAATCCAGCCGGGTGTCTTCTTTTTCTTATTGAGCCAGCATCGCGCGACTTCGTCAACGTCGAGTATAGTCGGGTAATTTGTGCGGACACGACGGCCATTCCGCTCGGCCCACTTTAACATCAAAGTCGTGTCTGTAACAATATATATATATATATATATATATATATATATATATATATATATATATATATATATATATATATATATATATATATACATACATACATATATATATATATATATATATATATATATATATATATATATATATATATGTATACAGTATATATATACAGTCACGTGAAAAAGTAAGGACACCCCATGCAAAGTTTTGACTTTTTCAACATATTTCAACATTCAGCTATTTGATCTTCATTTCAACAATATTGATAGATAGAGGTGATATAATATAACAAATATCATGAAACATTTACATTTTGTAGTCCATTGTATAATTTAAATAAACATAAATGCAAATTTCACATATGGAAAAAGTAAGTACACCCTTGGCTCTAATAGGTCGTATTGCCCCCTTTGGCAGAAACAACCTCAAGTAGGCATTTCTTATAACTGTCTACCAGTCTCTGACATCCAATAAGAGGAATTTTTGCCCACTCCTCCATGCAGAAATCTTTCAGCTGTGCGATGTTTGAGGGCTTTCTTGCATGCACAGCTCGTTTCAAATCCCCCCACAACATCTCGATGGGATTTAGATCCGGGCTTTGTCTTGGCCATTCCAGAAACCTCCATTTCTTTCTTTTCAGCCATTCGTTGGTGGATTTACTGGTATGTTTAGGGTCATTGTCATGTTGCAAGGTCCAGCTTCGGGCGAGCTTCAACTTTCCGACAGATGGCCTCACATTATCCTCAAGCACCCTCTGGTACAATGAAGAATTCATAGTGGATTCTATGATGGTGAGCTGCCCAGGCCCTGATGCAGCAAAGCTGCCCCAAACCATAATATTTCCACCACCATGCTTTCCAGTTGGTATCAGGTTCTTGTGGTCAAAAGCTGTCTTTGGTTTTCACCAAACATGTCTTCTAGTACTGTGGCCAAATAGCTCTACCTTTGACTCATCTGTTCAGAGCACATTGTTCCAGAAGTGCTGGTCTTTGCCGCCTCTGTGTTCATTGGCAAACTTTAGTCTTGCCCTGATGTTCTTTCTGGACAGCAATGGCTTCCTCCTGGCACACCTCCCATGTAGATCATATTTGTGCAACCTCTTTCTAATGGTGGACTCGCGCACTTTGACATCAACAGTGGCAAGAGCTACCTGTAGGTCCCGTGATGACATTCTGGGGTTCTTCGAGACTTCTTTCAGCATCTTGCGGTCTGGTCTTGGGCTGAACTTGCTGGGGTGGCCTGGCCTGAACAAGTTGGCAGGTGTTTGGAATCTTCTCCACTTGTAGATGATCTTCCGGACAGTCGAATGATTGATTTCAAATTGTTTGAAGATCTTTTTAAATCCCTTCCCAGACTCGTAGGCATCTATAACCTTCATTATGAAGGCCTCAGAGAGCTTTTTTGATCTAGGCATGGTGACGACGCACAATTCAACAACAAAAGCAAACCAAACTAAATGTCTGAGGTTTAAATGAGACAGGTTCCTCCAAGATCCTCTCTAACGATGTTC